>NC_084563.2:32807098-32907098 GCF_033978685.3 Nerophis lumbriciformis | reverse complement strand
GAGTACTTTGAAGGTAGAAAAGCGCTATACAAGTACAACCCATTTATTTATTTAACTTATTTATGATTATTATTAGTACTTATTTATTATTAGTAATTATTGTTGACTATTATTAGTATTTATTGTTGACTATTATTAGTACTTATTGTGAATTATTATTAGTACTTATTGTTGATTATTATTAGAACTTATTGTTGACTATTATTAGGGCTTATTGTTAATTATTATTAGTACGTATTGCTGATTATTACTAGTACTTATTGTTGATTTTTATTAGTACTTATTGTTGATTATTATTAGTACTTATTGTTGACTATTATTAGTACTTACTGTTGATTATTATTAGTTCTTTTTGTTGATCATTAGTAATTATTGTTGACTACTATTAGTACTTATTGTTGATTATTACCTGTACTTATTGTTGATTATTATTAGTACTTATTGTTGATTATTATTAGTACTCATTGTTGACTATTATTAGTGCTTATTGTTGATTATTATTAGTACTCATTGTTGATTATTAGCAATTATTGTTGACTATTATTAGTACTTATTCTGGATTATTATTAGTACTTATTGTTGATTATTACTTGTACTTATTGTTGATTATTCGTTGTACTTATTGTTGATTATTATTAGTACTCATTGTTGACTATTATTAGTGCTTATTGTTGATTATTATTATAACTTACTGTTGATTATTATTAGTACTTATTGTTTATCATTGTTAGTATGTATTGTTGATTATTATTAGTATTTATTGTTGATTATTATTAGTACTTATTGTTTCTTATTATTAGTACACATTGTTTCTTATTATTAGTACGTATTGTTGATTATTATTAGTACTTATTGATTATTATTATTATTACTTATTGTTGACTATAATTAGTACTTATTGTTGATCATTAGTTGTACTTACTGTTTATTATTATTAGTACTTATTGTTGACTATTATTAGTACTTATTGTTGATTATCATTATAACTTACTGTTGATTATTATTAGTACTTATTGTTTATCATTGTTAGTATGTATTGTCGATTATTATTAGTATTTATTGTTGATTATTATTAGTACTTATTGTTTCTTATTATTAGTACACATTGTTTCTTATTATTAGTACGTATTGTTGATTATTATTAGTACTTATTGATTATTATTATTAGTACTTATTGTTGACTATTATTAGTACTTATTGTTGATTATTATTAGTACTTATTGTTGGTTATTAGTACTTATTGTTTATTATTGGTACTTATTGTTTATTATTAGTACTTATTGTTGACTATTATTAGTACTTATTGTTGACTATTAGTACCTTTTGTTGATTATAATTAGTACTTATTGTTGATTATTAGTAATTATTGTTGACTATTATTAGTACTTATTGTTGACTATTATTGGTACTTATTGTGGATTACTATTAGTACTTATTGTTGACTATTATTAGTACTTATTGTTGACTATTATTAGTACTTATTGTGGATTACTATTAGTACTTATTGTTGACTATTATTAGTACTTATTGTTGATGATGATGATGATGATTATTATTAGTACTTATTGACTGGGAGGTTGTGAGTTCAAACCCCGGGTCGAGTCATACCAAAGAGTACAAAAAAAGGGACCCATTGCCTCTTATTGGTTGGCGGTCCAAACAAACGCGGCGTGATTGGTCGGTCGGATTCGCCTCGGCCAATCGGACTCCCGCGGGACTCCGCCCCCTTTCCCGTCGGTGACGCGCGGGCGCTCCGGGCGCGGCGGTTGGCTGCGAGGTGCGTGAGTGACAGGCGCGTGGCCGCCAGCCGCGCAGGGGGTTGGGAGCGCGGGCGCTGTCCGCACGAGAGCAGGTCCTGAAACGCGGGGGTGCGCGCGCGACCAGGAGCGGCTCTCTCCGTCTCATCTTCACTTTCACGCCGCGAACTTCCTCCTTTTTTCTGCTGATTTTTTTGTGTGTGTGTTTTTTTTTTTTTAAAACAACACCACCAGAGATAAAGGGGAAGAAAGTGTTTGACAAGTCGAACGCGCGGGACAGCGGACGAGGATTGTTCCGCGGCGGGCACCGGGGACATGACACTCGGACACCGGGGCACTCCTCCGCAGCTTCACCGGGGCACTCCTCCGCAGCTTCACCGGGGCACTCCTCCGCAGCTTCCCCGGCGGGACGACGTGACCGCCCGCAGTGGAGGAACACGCTTCATCGTGGATTTGTCACCTTTTTCATGCTTCTTTTTTGAAGTTAAGACAAGCTTTTATTTGCCTATTTATCTTTTTCTTGTGGATGAGCGCCATTATTATTACTGAGGATCCCATTTTTTTGTTTTTATTCACTTATATAAATACATTAAAAAAACATTTTTCTTCTTCTTCAAAAAAAAAAGTGATGTAAAATATAATTAAAAGGAGCTACTTTCCATTTTTTGGAGGGCCAAGACTGCTCACTTTATTTTTATTTTTATTTTTTTTACCCACTTTACCCCCAATGGAGATCCACTGCAAGCACGACCCTTTTGCGGCGATGCACAGTAAGTTTTTCCCCCACTCATTTTTGCATGTTTCACTCTGCTTCTTTCTACTCCTTTTCGGACAAAGTGAAACCGTAAACACTGTTGATTCATTATTTCTATTAAACATGTCATAGAATAAATACTTAATTTAACTTTATACTTATACTTTACTCAGAATGTGCATGAAATGCACTTTTTTATACACATTTTAATTAACATGTTGTTATATTGACTAAAAACCCATATGCAAGATGTTGGATTTTTGCAAATGTGTGCATTTGATTATTTTCCCTTCACTTTAAAACGTCCGGTCTGGTAGTTTCAGAATAAAACCTTACTTTATATTCATGCATTGTGAGAACAAGGCCTGAAATGTCCTTTTCGGACAAAATGAAACCGTAAAAATTGTCGATTCATTCTTTTTTTCCCCCTTTTCTCTTCTTTTTTTAAACATCCCATAGAACAAATACTTAATTTAAGCTTTAATTCGTCTAGAATGTGCATAAAATGCATTTTTTAATATACATTTTAATTAACATGTTGTTATATTGACTAAAAACCTATATGTGGAATTTTTGCAAATGTGTGCAAAAATAATATTTTCCCTTCACTTTAAAACGTCCGGTCTGGTAGTTTCAGAATAAAACCTTACTTTATATTCATGCATTGTGAGAACAAGGCCTGAAATGTCCTTTTTGGACAAAATGAAACCAGTAAAAATTGTCGATTCATTCTTTTTTTCCTTTTTCTCTTCTTTTTTTAAACATGCCATAGAAGAAATACTTCATTTAAGCTTTAATTCGTCTAGAATGTGCATAAAATGCACTTTTTATACACATTTTAATCAACATTTAGTTATATTGACTAAAAACCTATTTGTTGGATTTTTGCAAATGTGTGCAAAAGTAATATTTTCCCCTCACTTTATAACGTCCGGTGCGTTAGTTTCAGAATAAAAACCTTACTTATATTCATGCATTGTGAGAACGAGGCCTGAAATGTGCACACCGAGGTTGTTTGCAGTTTCCTTTCAAAGGAAAAGACGCCGTTGTCTTGTCGTGGGGGTGGGCGGGCGATTTGTGGGGTCAGTAAAGAGAGAGGGGGGGTGGGGGTGAGGGGGAGAGAGAGAGAGAGGTAACAAGTCCATTGTGATTCTGCTCATAACCCATTTAGACAGTGTGGCAATGCACTTTAGTCCAGGACAGTCTTAGGCCAGGAACACAACTCTGCTAGTCCCCCGTGGCACGTTCTTAATTCACTTGCCTTAAAATAAAGACAAAAATATATTTTTTTGACATGAAATTGGCACCAATGTATTATTATCGTGGTTGCAGTACACACTAAAAAAAACGTTGGGTTAAAAAAAATAATAATAATTTAAACCCAACTGCTGGTTCAGAAAAGGACAAACCCCTAATTTTGGGCCAGGAACACAACTCTGCTAGTCCCCCATGGCACGTTCTTAATTCAATTGCCTTAAAATAAAGACAAAAAATATATTTTTCGACATGAAATTGGCACCGATGTATTATTACCGTGGTTGCAGTACACACTAAAAAAAATGTTGGGTTAAAAATCTGAGGCCAGGAACACAACTCTGCTAGTCCCCCGTGGCACGTTCTTAAGTCACTTGCCTTAAAAAAAAACACAAAAATATATTTCTCGACATGAAATTGGCACCGATGTATTATTACCGTGGTTGCAGTACACACTTAAAAAAAATGTTGGGTTAAAAAAAAAACCAATTTAAACCCAACTGCTGGCTCAAAAAAGGACAAACCCCTAATTTGAGTTATTTTAACTCAACATTTTGGGTTTAATTTTTTCAACCCAACTTTTTCGTTGAATTATTTCACCAAAAAGTAGAGGTGTTGGGTTATTCCCAATTGGGTTGAATTATTTAACCCAAGAGTTGAGTCGAGCTAACTCAATGTTGGGTTATTCCAGACCCAACTATTGGGTTGTGCAATTTTAGCGCTCCTTGACAATAGTTGGTTAAAAATGATACATTTACATGCTGGTTTGTGCTACTACTGATCCAAATTAGTTTTATTCCATTAAAATGTACCCAAAAGCCAGATATGAGTGACCTTTTTTTATACATATATTTTTTTACATTTACAAAACAGAAACATATTACAGAAGTTATTTTGAATAAAACATTTTGTTAAAATGATAAAAATATGAGACATTCATCGTTTTTTTAAACGCTTTTTATTCAGATCATTTTTTCATCTCATCTCATCTTTTTAAATTTTTTTTTTTTTTTTTACATGTTTTACCTTTTTAAAATTACATGTTTTTGGCTTTATTATTAAAGTTTATATCAAATGGATATAGCGCAGGTGTACCTAATGAATTGACCCATGAGTGCATTTATAGAAGAGAAACTTTGTCGCCTGATGTCTTCTGCAAAAAAAAAAAAAAATAATAATAATAATAATATTGGCAATAAAATTTATTTGGAATAACATTTTATCCCATAACATAAAATCAAATATGATGTGATATGAAGTGGCTTTAGGGTGGAAAAAAAATAAAAATAAAAATCGAATAACACATTATATTTAACTTTGCGCTTTAAAATAGTTCCTCAAAGCATGTGTTATATTATAAAGGCGAGTTATATAATGTGAGTGACACGCACACGCGTGGCAACTAGAACAAATCGCGTTTCCTCTCGCAGTGGTTGTCCCAAAGTCAATGATCCGCGTCGTGCACGAAGCCACAGCAAAGTTGTGGGACGCCTTAAAACGATTACACCGAAAAATGTCAAAAGAGAGAAAAGGGAGTGTTGCAAAGAGCGTGACGCGTGGAAAGTCACGTCCAGGAGCGCGCGTTTGTGCACGCGTGTCTATAATTGTGTGTTGGATCAAAATGTGTGCAATGACTTTGTATGTCCTTTTAAATCATAATAATAACAATAATAATAATACCAATAATAATAACAATAACAATAATAATAATAATAATAATAATAATAATAATAATAATAATAATAATAATAATAAAGGAACTCCTGCATGGTGCAGCAGGTCATTGTGATGATAATGTTGCATTGTGCTGCAATATTAATATGCATGACGGCTGTCGGACCGCAAGAAAGGGCAAATGTGACTTGCAAATACCAAAAAAAAAAAAAATTCTTAATTTTAAGTAGTTAAGACTTTCCCCTTCCCTCGAATTAAAAAACACATTTAAACTGAGGGCCACATTGCAGTAAAGGCTGCTTTGAGAGGGCCGATTTAAAAAAAAAAAAAAATTTTTACATTATGCTTGCGGGTAATAACCTGTGATTAATCACAATTAATCGAAATGCACGAGCATTTGATTTATTCTATTTATTTTTATTTTTAAGTTTAACTTGCTTTGTAATCACAAATAAAGGTGTCTCACAAAAATAGTTTGGCAATATAATAATATAATTGGCATGATCACATAATATTAATTTTTTTCCTCTCAAAATTTCAAGAACAAATGCATTTAGTTAAAAACAACAACATTTTTTTTTTAGTATTTTGTGGAAACCCATTTTTTCCCAGGCTTTCGTGGGCCGCTTAAAAATAATGTGGCGGGCCAGAACTGGCCCCCGGGCCTTGAGTTTGACACACACTAAAAAAAATGCTGTGTTATTTTGATAACCCAATTTACGAGTTGGGTTACATGTTGAAGTTATTTTTTATGAAGAGCAACCCATTTTTGTCATGTCTGTGTGATCATGTTTTTGTTTTGGTCATGTTCGGTTTTGTTTTTGGACTTTTTGTGCACTTTTGTTTTGTCACCATATCAACCATTAGTTTTCACCTGTCACGTCACGCACCTGTTTCACGTTTTGAGTCACGCACCGGCTTTCACTAATCATGTCTATAGTATTTAAGTTCATTGTTTTCAGTTTGTCGTTCTGACGACATCCCACAATTATGCTCTACACACTCTTCATCCTCTTAGATCCTGCTTCATGTCCCATGCCAAAGTAAGTTTTTGTTCCATGTTTATAGTCTTTTTGGTTTCATAGTTTGTTCTCCGCCATTGTGCGCGCCTTTTGTTTACTTCCTTTTTTGTAGTTATAGTGTTTAAATAAAAATGTACTTACATTCCCGTCTCGCCCGAGCCAACTTTCCGTTGCATCCCGGAAAAGCTAACACCCAAGACCAAGTCATGAAAATTTTTTGGGTTACAAGGGTATTATTTTACCAAAATTTCAGGGTTTTCAAAACTACGAACCATTTTTGGGTTGTTTTTCCAATGACTAACACATTTTAGGCTTTTTTATTTTTTAATTAAAAAGTTACTTTTTTCCTGGAAGGGAATTTTATTAAGGATTAATCTCGTTAACATTATTTACAATCACACATCTTATGTACATGAACATATGTGAGCATGTTGTATAAAACTACTATGACCATACATGGCAATTCTTGTAAAAAAAAAAAAAATTGTCACTCATATCTTGCTTTCGAGTATATTTTAATGGAATACAAATAATTTAGATCAGTAGTTGGGAAGGAGTAGGACAAAACAGCAGTAAAATGTATAATTTTTAACCAACTATTGGTTCAAGGAGCGCTAAATTACACAACCCAATAGTTGGGTTGGGAATAACCCAACTATTGTAGTGAGCATAACTCAGCTTTTGTGTTAAATACATTCAACCCAATATTTGGGTTATGGATCAGCCAACATTGAGTTAGCTTAACTCAACTTTTGGGTTAAATAATTCAACCCAATAGTTTGGTTGGGAATAACACAACATTAAATTATCATAACTCAATTTTTGGGTCAAATAATTTAACCCAATAGTTTGGTTGGGAATAACCCAAAATTAAGTTATCATAACTCAACTTTTGGGTTAAATAATTCAACCCAATAGTTTGGTTGGGAATAACCCAACATTAAGTCATCATAACTCAACTTTTGGGTTAAATAATTCAACCCAATAGTTTGGTAGGGAACAACCCAACATTAAGTTATCATAACTCAACTTTTGGGTTAAACAAATTAAACCCAATAGTTTGATTGGGAATAACCCAATATTAAGTTATCATACCTCAACTTTTGGGCTAAATAATTCAACCCAATAGTTCGGTTGGGAATAACCCAACATTAAGCTATCATAACTCAACTTTTGGGTTAAATAATTCAACCCAATAGTTGGGTTGGGAATAACCCAACATTAAATGATCAAAACTCAACTTTTGGGTTAAGTAATTCAACCCAATAGTTCGGTTGGGAATAACCTAACATTAAATGATCATAACTCTACTTTTGGGTTAAATAATTCAACCCCATAGTTTGGTTGGGAATAACCCAACATTAAGTTATCATAACTCAACTTTTGGGTCAAACAAATTCAACCCAATAGTTTGGTTGGGAATAACCCAACATTAAGTTATCATAACTCAACTTTTGGGTTAAATAATTCAACCTCATAGTTTGGTTGAAAATAATCCAACATTAAGTTATCATAACTCAACTTTTGGGTTTATTAATTCGACCCAATAGTTCGGTTGGGAACAACCCAATATTAAGTTATCATAACTTAACTTTTGGGTTAAACAAATTAAACCCAATAGTTTGATTGGGAAAACCCAACATTAAGTTATCGTAACTCAACTTTTGGGTTAAATAATTCAACCCAATAGTTTGGTTGGGAATAACCCAACATTAAGTTATCATAACTCAACTTTTGGGTTAAATAATTCAACCCAATAGTTTAGTTGGGAATAACCCAACATTAAGTCATCATAACTCAACTTTTGGGTTAAACAAATTCAACCCAATAGTTCGGTTGGGAATAACCCAACATTAAGTCATCATAACTCAACTTTTTGGTGAAATATATAAACACAAAAGTTGGGTTGAAAAATTAACCCAAAATATTGAGTTAAAATAACTCAAATAAGTGGTTTGTCCTCTTCTGAACCAGCAGTTGGGTTAAAATTGGGCAATTTTTTAACCCAACATGTTTTAGTGCGCACCTGTGGTCTATTAGTATTCTCACAGACAACTTTGCAGCCAAAAGTCATTTTTTTCTTGCAAAGATACAACGAGGGGAAAAAAAAGGAGAAGGTAGCTTGTTGCATTATTTTGGTGATATTTTGGGGGCTTGAGGCCGGGACTCAGGAGAACTATGGAGGCAGATAGTGAGAGACACAGACGCTAATGGAGCCTATTTTCTGCTCGGAAGACTTTGAATATATTCTGCTTTATCTGCGGGAAACAGTGAATCAATCAAAGATTTAAGGAGGCTCTGGAGTCGGGAGGAATAAATGAAAACACGACAATGACGGTCCCCACGTGGTCGGCTGCGTGTTCGCAGGAGAGAAAATGAAACCGCTGCCTGGTGCCAAAAGTTCCCCCCCGACACTCTCAGGAGGCTCCAGCTTCCAGAGGAAGACCTTGAAGAGCCAAGAGTCCCAATTTGGCAAAGATCTTGTGTGTCATTTGCAACAAAACCTCTGCAGCTGCCAGTCATTGTGTGGCCAAGTGCAGCTATCACCTGCACAGGTGTCAAACTCTCTCAAATGTGGCCCTATACATCATTAATGTGGCCCTCCACATCATTAATGTGCCCCACCATGTATTTTTAAAGTGCCCCACCACGTCATTGAAATGTGCGCCGCCATTTCATTTTATTGTGTCCCTCAACATCATTTGAAGTGACCCGTAACATTATTGTAATGTTGACCGCCGTATCATTTTATTGTGGCCCTCAACATCATTTAAAGTGACCCGTAACATTATTGTAATGTTGACTGCCGTATCATTTTATTGTGGCTCTCAACATCATTTAAAGTGCACCATAACATTATTCTAATGTTATATCATTTTATCGTGGACCGCCACTTCATTTTAATGTGGCACACCACATCATTTGAGGTGGCCTGCCATATCGTTTTTGTGCTCCGCCACTTTATTTTTTAGGTGGCCCGCCATATCATTTAAAGTCGCCCACCACATTGTTTTTATGGACCGCCACATCATTTTA
This sequence comes from Nerophis lumbriciformis, assembly GCF_033978685.3. NCBI lineage: Eukaryota > Metazoa > Chordata > Actinopteri > Syngnathiformes > Syngnathidae > Nerophis > Nerophis lumbriciformis. The sequence goes on along the minus strand of NC_084563.2, from coordinate 32,897,601 downwards.
AAGTGGCACACCACATCATTTGAGGTGACCTGCCACGTCATTTAATGTGCCCCGCCACTTTATTTTAAATATGGCCCACCACATAGTTTTTGTGCTCCGCCACTTTATTTTTTATGTGGCCCGCCATATCATTTAAAGTCGCCCAGCACATCGTTTTTGTGGACCGCCACTTCATTTTATGTGGCACCAGTGTTGGGACTAACGCGTTACAAAGTAACGCGTTACTGTAACGCCGTTAGATTCGGCGGTAACTAGTAATCTAACGCGTTATTTTTTTATATTCAGTAATTCAGTTACCGTTACTACATGATGCGTTACTGCGTTATTTTACGTTACTTTTTTGTAGTATAAAGTGTGTTTTATCGGAGGGCTGCTGTGTCATCGTTCTGATTCTTCTTGTGTCACAAGCCGGAGAAGAGAGAGAGACACGCGCTCTGTGTGTGAGTGTGAGTGTGAGTGTGTGGAGGGAGGAGAGGGGGGAAGGAGGGCGTGTCTGATCATGGCGGAGCCAGAAGTCGAGTTTGCTAACATGGAGATATTTTCACTACTTTTCTTTTGTCGAGCACAAAGAAAATAACAATTTAGTTAAATGTAAATTGTGCTTTGGATCAAAGATCCCATCTACTGCCCAAAACAGCAATTCAAATCTGCTGAAACAAGCTACATAGCAACATGCTTCGACGAAGCTAGTAAAGAGAGACAGAGACTCCAATGACACTTCACCATGTAAGGATTAACTCTGCCTCTGCTCATCTTTCAGAACTGAAGGTACACACACTCTGTCAATCATAAAGAGGGATGCTAGTGGGCCAGGCCAATCTTTCCTTATCTCTAAACTAAAACTGGGGAAATGTGTAGAGTGTTCTGGGCTTCAGACATGATTTTGTGTCAGAATTTCTTGAGGAAAAAATGCCTGGTTAGGCTTTGTGTATGTAGTGTGTGCCTTTCTTGCTTTACAGCTATGCTGTTATTATGCTGTTTGTTACTTATGTATGTTATGTTGCAGCTATTTAAAATAGTTTTGTCAATTTGTTCTGGCCAGAAACAAATTGGCCTTTGTAACATATCTTTGTCTTTGTGTGTTGTATGTAGACCACATGGCTTAGCAGAGTTCAGTGATACAAATGTATGTCAAGTTGATCAACAGATTGTATTATTCTCCAGTGCAATAACAGTACTGAAATAAAGGCTAAAAGGGCATTAATTGGAGCTTTAAAAAAAAAGAAGAAAAAAAGAAGTAACTAAATAGTTACTTTTCACAGTAACGCATTACTTTTTGGTGTAAGTAACTGAGTTAGTAACTGAGTTACTTTTGAAATGAAGTAACTAGTACATAATTTGAAGTGGACTGTCACATCATTTTTATTGGCCCACCACATTCTTTTTGTGGACCGCCACATCATTTTAATGTGGCACACCAAATCATTTGAGGTGACCTGCCACATCATTTTATGTGCCCCGCCAATTTATTTTAAATATGGTCCACCACATCGTTTTTGTGCTCAGCCATTGTATTTTAATGTGGCCCACCATATCATTTAAAGTCGCCAAGCACATAATTTTTGTGGACCGCCACTTCATTTTATGTGGCACACCACATCATTTGATGTGGCCCGCCATATCATTTAAAGTGGACCACCACATTGTTTTTGTGGACCGCCACTTAATTTTAATGTGGCAAACCACATAATTTGATGTGGCCTGTCGCATCATTTCATGTGCACCGCCACTTTATTTTAATGTGGGCCACTACATCGTTTTTGTGCTCCGCCACTTTATTTTTTTATGTGGCCCGCCGTATCATTTAAAGTCGCCCACCACATCATTTTTGTGGACTGCCACTTCATTTTAAGTGGCACACCACATCTTTTGCAGTGGCCTGCCATATAATTTAAATTGGACCACCACATCGTTTTTGTGGACCGCCACTTCATTTTATGTGGCACACCACATCATTTTAATGTGGCCCGCCATATCATTTAAAGTGGCCCACCACATTGTTTTTATGGACCGCCACATCATTTTAAAGTGGCACACCACATCATTTGATGTGGCCCGCCATATCATTTAAAGTGGACCACCACATTGTTTTTGTGGACCGCCACTTAATTTTAATGTGGCAAACCACATAATTTGATGTGGCCTGTCACATCATTTCATGTGCACCGCCACTTTATTTTAATGTGGGCCACCACATCGTTTTTGTGCTCCGCCACTTTATTTTTTATGTGGCCCGCCGTATCATTTAAAGTCGCCCACCACATCATTTTTGTGGACTGCCACTTCATTTTAAGTGGCACACCACATCTTTTGCAGTGGCCTGCCATATAATTTAAATTGGCCCACCACATCGTTTTTGTGGACCGCCACTTCATTTTATGTGGCACACCACATCATTTGATGTGGCCCGCCATATCATTTAAATTGGCCCACCACATTGTTTTTATGGACCGCCACATCATTTTAAAGTGGCACACCACATCATTTGAGGTGACCTGCCACATCATTTAATGTGCCCCGCCACTTTATTTTAAATATGGCCCACCACATCGTTTTTGTGCTGCGCCAATTTATTTTTAGGTGGCCCGCCATATCATTTAAAGTCGCCCAGCACATCGTTTTTGTGGACCGTCACTTCATTTTATGTGGCACACCACATCATTTGATGTGGCCCACCATTTCATTTAAATTGGCCCACCACATTGTTTTTATGGACCGCCACATCATTTTAAAGTGGCACACCACATCATTTGAGGTGACCTGCCACATCATTTAATGTCCCCCGCCACTTTATTTTAAATATGGCCCACCAGATCGTTTTTGTGCTGCGCTACTTTATTTTTATGTGGCCCGCCATATCATTTAAAGTCGCCCACCACATTGTTTTTGTGGACCGCCACTTAATTTTAAAGTGGCAAACCACATAATTTGAAGTGGCCTGCCACATCATTTCATGTGCACCGCCACTTAATTTTAATGTGGGCCACCACATCGTTTTTGTGCTCCGCCACTTTATTTTTTACGTGGCCCGCCGTATCATTTAAAGTCGCCCACCACATCATTTTTGTGGACCGCCACTTCATTTTATGTGGCACACCACATCATTTGAATTGGCCCACCATATCATTTAATTGGCCCAACACATTGTTTTTGTGGACCGCCACTTAATTTTAACGTGACAAACCACATAATTTGAATTGGCCTGTCACATCATTTCATGTGCACCGCCACTTTATTTTAATGTGGGCCACCACATCGTTTTTGTGCTCCGCCACTTTATTTTTTATGTGGCCCGCCATATCATTTAAAGTCGCCCACCACGCTCCTCATCATTTTAACGTGGCTCTCCACATAATTTGATGTGGCCCGCCACTTTATTTTAAAGTAGCCCACCACATCGTTTTTGTGTCCCTCCACATAATTTGATGTGGCCTGCCTCATCTTTTAACGTGGTCCGCCACATTTTAAATTGTCCCGCCACATTATTTTAAAGTGGCCTGCCATATCATTTAGAATGGCTCACCACATCACGTTTGTGGACCGTCACTACATTTTAATGTGGCATGCCTTATAATTCTAATGTTGTCTGCCACATCATTTAATGTGTTCAGCCACATCATTTTATATGGTCCGCAATATCATTTTAAAGTGCGCCACAATATCATTCTAATTTGGCCTGCCATTTTATTTTATTGTGGCCGGCCACATCATTTTATGAGGTCTGCCACATCATTTAAAGTGGTCATCCACATCATTTTAAAATGGCCCTCCATGTTATCCTAATGTGGCCCACCACATCAAGTTGCTGTGTACTGTCACTTCATTTTAATGTGGCACACCACAAAATTCCAATGTGGTACGCCACGTAATTTTAATGTGGGCCCCATATCATTTTAAAGTGACCCCCCACATCATTTTATGTGGTCTGCTACTTCATTTAATGTGGTCACCCACATCATTGTAAAATGGCCTTCCATGTTATTTTTAGGTGGCCCTCCATGTTATCTTAAAGTGGTCTGCCACATCATTTTATCGTGACCCACCAAATCAATTTACTTTGTACTGCCACATCATTTTAAATTGACCCCCATGTCCTTTTAAAGTGGTCCCCATGTCATTTTAAAATGGCCCCCCGAAACATCATTTCATGTGGTCTGCCACGTCATTTAAAGTGGTCACCCACATCATTTTAACATGGACTTCCATGTTATTTTTATGTGGCCCTCCATGTTATTTTAACGTGGTCCGCCACATCATTTTATTGTGGCCCACCACATCAATTTACTCTATACTGCCAAATCATTTTAAAGTGGCCCCCATATCATTTTAAAGTAGCCCCTCCGACCCCTCACCCCCCACATAATTGTATGTGGTCTGCCACATCATTTAATGTGGTTACCAAGATCATTTCAAAACGGTCTTCCATGTTATTTTTATGTGGCACTCCATCACATCAATTTACTTTGTACTTTCACTTCATTTTAAAGTGGCCCCCATGTCATTTTAAACTAGCCCCTAGGTAATTTTAAAGTGGCCCCCGAAACATCATTCTATGTGGTCTGCCACATCATTTAAAGTGGTCACCCACATCATTTTAAAATGGCCCTCATGCTATCTTAATGTGGTCCGCCACATCATTTTATTGTGGCCCACCACATCAATTTACATTTTAACAAAGTTAAAATATATATTTTTTTACCAAGATCATTTCAAAATGGTGTTCCATGGTATTTTTAAGTGGCACTCCATAACGTCAATTTACTTTGTACTTTCACTTCATTTTAAATTGGCCCCCATGTCATTTTAAACTAGCCCCTAGGTAATTTTAAAGTGGCCCCCGAAACATCATTCTCTGTGGTCTGCCACATCATTTAAAGTGGTCACCCACTTCATTTTAAAATGGCCCTCCATGTTATCTTAATGTGGTCCGCCACATCATTTTATTGTGGCCCACCACATCAATTTACATTTTAACAAAGTTAAAATAATTTTTTTTTACCAAGATCATTTCAAAATGGTCTTCCATGGTATTTTTAAGTGGCACTCCATGTTATCTTTAATGTGACCCACCACATCAATTTACTTTGTACTGCCACATAATTTTTAAAGTGGCCCCCATGTCATTTTAAAGTGCCCCCCCCCCACATCATTTTTTGTGGTCTGCCACATCATTGGTTACCAAGATCATTTTAAATTGGCCTTCCATGTTATTTTTTTGTAGCCCTGCATGTTATCTTAATGTGGCCCGCCACCTCATTTTATTGTGGCCTGCAAAAGGCTGGAAACACAAAAAAAAACACTTTCTGGCTAAATGTGTTTGTCCTTTCAATAATTGCATATTTTCTACACTTGAATATTATCTGATGTTTTTTGGGTTATGAAGATTAAATCAGCACCCCCCACCATCCCAAAAGGGACAAGCGGTAGAAAATGGATGGATGGCTGGATGAAACTGAAACCCTTAAATATCTGCTTGTCATCTTTCAAGTTATCCGTACAAAATATAGTCACCGCCTTTGCAAATTGTGTAACAATGCTATTATACCTTCACTGTTACATGCGGCCCTCCATCATTTCGAAGTGGCCCTCAATAAAAGACTTTGACACCCCGGACTATTCCGAATAATTCTACAGGGTAATAATTCGGTTTTTTCTACTCATCCGTATCAGTTTTTGTAGGCCGGGGGAGTGAAAAGTGCGAGGCATAATCCTCTGAGAATATAGTCTAATGCCTCCAGTAAATACACAGATAAGTGAATAAATAGTTACCCATAAGGCATTGCTGTACAAAGCCAGGTATTTGGTCCAGATAGGAAGGCTGAGAAGAACCATTTCCTTTCCGTCTTATCTGACGGACGAGGAGAGGACAGGAGAAGGGGGAGGTGGGGGGAAGGGCCGGTGTGCTCACAGCAGGGTGCAGAAAATCAGATTCTATGGGAGAAAAAAAAAAAAATCAGGAGAAAGAAGTTTGCAACACAGCCGAGCCTCTAAAGATGAGCTTCATCTGCAGCGGACTTCAGATTTTTTGTTGTCCATAAATTAACTATTAAAAAGCCAAACATCGTAAAACCTTTTTTTATTATTTTTTATTTTTTATTGTTTAAGTAAATTGTTATAAGTACACCTCTGCATAACATTGTATCTTTATGAAAATAAATATGGATTAACTTAAAACAACTGTAGAGGACGAGCCAAGTGGACGCCACCGTCATACTTTGAAGTCAATATTGTGTCTCACCTTCTTTATCAAAGTGCTGGCACTCGCATGTTTCTTTGATTGACTCCATGCATGTTGGCTTATCGTGTACTTGTAGTTAATACAAAAAAAACAACTACAGTAGAACTGTTGGAGGACACACAACCATGCTTTCAGACAGCAATCCACGTTGTTGTGTTTATGTTATTGGTGAAGTGTAAAAGTGGTGTACTTTAGTGTTATTGGTGAAGTGTAACAGTGGTGTACTTTAGTGTTATTGGTGAAGTGTAACAGTGGTGTACTTTAGTGTTATTGGTGAAGTGTAACAGTAGTGTACTTTAGTGTTATTGGTGAAGTGTAACAGTGGTGTACTTTAGTGTTATTGGTGAAGTGTAACAGTGGTGTACTTTAGTGTTATTGGTGAAGTGTAACAGTGGTGTACTTTAGTGTTATTGGTGAAGTGTAACAGTGGTGTACTTTAGTGTTATTGGTGAAGTGTAACAGTGGTGTACTTTAGTGTTATTGGTGAAGTGTAACAGTGGTGTACTTTAGTGTTATTGGTGAAGTGTAACAGTGGTGTACTTTAGTGTTATTGGTGATGTGTAACAGCGGTGTACTTTAGTGTTATTGGTGAAGTGTAACAGTGGTGTACTTTAGTGTTATTGGTGAAGTGCAACAGTGGTGTACTTTAGTGTTATTAGTGAAGTGTAAAAGTGGTGTACTTTAGTGTTATTGGTGAAGTGCAACAGTGGTGTACTTTAGTGTTATTGGTGAAGTGTAACAGTGGTGTACTTTAGTGTTATTGGTGAAGTGTAACAGTGGTGTACTTTAGTGTTATTGGTGAAGTGTAACTGTGGTGTACTTTAGTGTTATTGGTGAAGTGTAACAGTGGTGTACTTTAGTGTTATTGGTGATGTGTAACAGCGGTGTACTTTAGTGTTATTGGTGAAGTGTAACAGTGGTGTACTTTAGTGTTATTGGTGAAGTGTAACAGTGGTGTACTTTAGTGTTATTGGTGAAGTGTAACAGTGGTGTACTTTAGTGTTATTGGTGAAGTGTAACAGTGGTGTACTTTAGTGTTATTGGTGAAGTGTAACAGTGGTGTACTTTAGTGTTATTGGTGAAGTGTAACAGTGGTGTACTTTAGTGTTATTGGTGAAGTGTAACAGTGGTGTACTTTAGTGTTATTGGTGAAGTGTAACAGTGGTGTACTTTAGTGTTATTGGTGAAGTGTAACAGTGGTGTACTTTAGTGTTATTGGTGAAGTGTAACAGTGGTGTACTTTAGTGTTATTGGTGAAGTGTAACAGTGGTGTACTTTAGTGTTATTGGTGAAGTGTAACAGTGGTGTACTTTAGTGTTATTGGTGAAGTGTAACAGCGGTGTACTTTAGTGTTATTGGTGAAGTGTAACAGCGGTGTACTTTAGTGTTATTGGTGAAGTGTAACAGCGGTGTACTTTAGTGTTATTGGTGAAGTGTAACAGCGGTGTACTTTAGTGTTATTGGTGAAGTGTAACAGTGGTGTACTTTAGTGTTATTGGTGAAGTGTAAAAGTGGTGTACTTTAGTGTTATTGGTGAAGTGCAACAGTGATGTACTTTAGTGTTATTGGGTGAAGTGTAACAGTGGTGTACTTTAGTGTTATTGGTGAAGTGTAACAGTGGTGTACTTGAGTGTTATTGGTGAAGTGTAACAGTGGTGTACTTTAGTGTTATTGGTGAAGTGTAACAGTGGTGTACTTTAGTGTTATTGGTGAAGTGTAACAGTGGTGTACTTTAGTGTTATTGGTGACGTGTAACAGTGGTGTACTTGAGTGTTATTGGTGAAGTGTAACAGTGGTGTACTTTAGTGTTATTGGTGAAGTGTAACAGTGGTGTACTTTAGTGTTATTGGTGAAGTGTAACAGTGGTGTACTTTAGTGTTATTGGTGAAGTGTAACAGTGGTGTACTTTAGTGTTATTGGTGAAGTGTAACAGTGGTGTACTTTAGTGTTATTGGTGAAGTGTAACAGTGGTGTACTTTAGTGTTATTGGTGAAGTGTAACAGTGGTGTACTTTAGTGTTATTGGTGAAGTGTAACAGTGGTGTACTTTAGTGTTATTGGTGAAGTGTAACAGTGGTGTACTTTAGTGTTATTGGTGAAGTGTAACAGTGATGTACTTTAGTGTTATTGGTGAAGTGTAACAGTGGTGTACTTTAGTGTTATTGGTGAAGTGTAACAGTGGTGTACTTTAGTGTTATTGGTGAAGTGTAATAGTGGTGTACTTTAGTGTTATTGGTGAAGTGTAATAGTGGTGTACTTTAGTGTTATTGGTGAAGTGTAAAAGTGGTGTACTTTAGTGTTATTGGTGAAGTGCAACAGTGGTGTACTTTAGTGTTATTGGGTGAAGTGTAACAGTGGTGTACTTTAGTGTTATTGGTGAAGTGCAACAGTGGTGTACTTTAGTGTTATTGGTGAAGTGTAACAGTGGTGTACTTTAGTGTTATTGGTGAAGTGTAACAGTGGTGTACTTTAGTGTTATTGGTGAAGTGTAACAGTGGTGTACTTTAGTGTTATTGGTGAAGTGTAACAGTGGTGTACTTTAGTGTTATTGGTGAAGTGTAACAGTAGTGTACTTTAGTGTTATTGGTGAAGTGTAACAGTGGTGTACTTTAGTGTTATTGGTGAAGTGTAACAGTGGTGTACTTTAGTGTTATTGGTGAAGTGTAGCAGTGGTGTACTTTAGTGTTATTGGTGAAGTGTAACAGTGGTGTACTTTAGTGTTATTGGTGAAGTGTAACAGTGGTGTACTTTAGTGTTATTGGTGAAGTGTAACAGTGGTGTACTTTAGTGTTATTGGTGAAGTGTAACAGTGGTGTACTTTAGTGTTATTGGTGAAGTGTAACAGTGGTGTACTTTAGTGTTATTGGTGAAGTGTAACAGTGGTGTACTTTAGTGTTATTGGTGAAGTGTAACAGTGGTGTACTTTAGTGTTATTGGTGAAGTGTAACAGTGGTGTACTTTAGTGTTATTGGTGAAGTGTAACAGTGGTGTACTTTAGTGTTATTGGTGAAGTGTAACAGTGGTGTACTTTAGTGTTATTGGTGAAGTGTAACAGTGGTGTACTTTAGTGTTATTGGTGAAGTGTAGCAGTGGTGTACTTTAGTGTTATTGGTGAAGTGTAACAGTGGTGTACTTTAGTGTTATTGGTGAAGTGTAACAGCGGTGTACTTTAGTGTTATTGGTGAAGTGTAACAGCGGTGTACTTTAGTGTTATTGGTGAAGTGTAACAGCGGCGTACTTTAGTGTTATTGGTGAAGTGTAACAGCGGTGTACTTTAGTGTTATTGGTGAAGTGTAACAGCGGTGTACTTTAGTGTTATTGGTGAAGTGTAATAGTGGTGTACTTTAGTGTTATTGGTGAAGTGTAAAAGTGGTGTACTTTAGTGTTATTGGTGAAGTGCAACAGTGGTGTACTTTAGTGTTATTGGGTGAAGTGTAACAGTGGTGTACTTTAGTGTTATTGGTGAAGTGTAACAGTGGTGTACTTTAGTGTTATTGGTGAAGTGTAACTGTGGTGTACTTTAGTGTTATTGGTGAAGTGTAACAGCGGTGTACTTTAGTGTTATTGGTGAAGTGTAACAGCGGTGTACTTTAGTGTTATTGGTGAAGTGTAACAGCGGTGTACTTTAGTGTTATTGGTGAAGTGTAACAGCGGTGTACTTTAGTGTTATTGGTGAAGTGTAACAGCGGTGTACTTTAGTGTTATTGGTGAAGTGTAACAGTGGTGTACTTTAGTGTTATTGGTGAAGTGTAATAGTGGTGTACTTTAGTGTTATTGGTGAAGTGTAAAAGTGGTGTACTTTAGTGTTATTGGTGAAGTGTAACTGTGGTGTACTTTAGTGTTATTGGGTGAAGTGTAACAGTGGTGTACTTTAGTGTTATTGGTGAAGTGTAACAGTGGTGTACTTTAGTGTTATTGGTGAAGTGTAACTGTGGTGTACTTTAGTGTTATTGGTGAAGTGTAAAAGTGGTGTACTTTAGTGTTATTGGTGAAGTGCAACAGTGGTGTACTTTAGTGTTATTGGGTGAAGTGTAACAGTGGTGTACTTTAGTGTTATTGGTGAAGTGTAACAGTGGTGTACTTGAGTGTTATTGGTGAAGTGTAACAGTGGTGTACTTGAGTGTTATTGGTGAAGTGTAACAGTGGTGTACTTTAGTGTTATTGGTGAAGTGTAACAGTGGTGTACTTTAGTGTTATTGGTGAAGTGTAACAGTGGTGTACTTTAGTGTTATTGGTGACGTGTAACAGTGGTGTACTTGAGTGTTATTGGTGAAGTGTAACAGTGGTGTACTTTAGTGTTATTGGTGAAGTGTAACAGTGGTGTACTTTAGTGTTATTGGTGAAGTGTAACAGTGGTGTACTTTAGTGTTATTGGTGAAGTGTAACAGTGGTGTACTTTAGTGTTATTGGTGAAGTGTAACAGTGGTGTACTTTAGTGTTATTGGTGAAGTGTAACAGTGGTGTACTTTAGTGTTATTGGTGAAGTGTAACAGTGGTGTACTTTAGTGTTATTGGTGAAGTGTAACAGTGGTGTACTTTAGTGTTATTGGTGAAGTGTAACAGTGGTGTACTTTAGTGTTATTGGTGAAGTGTAACAGTGATGTACTTTAGTGTTATTGGTGAAGTGTAACAGTGGTGTACTTTAGTGTTATTGGTGAAGTGTAACAGTGGTGTACTTTAGTGTTATTGGTGAAGTGTAACAGTGGTGTACTTTAGTGTTATTGGTGAAGTGTAATAGTGGTGTACTTTAGTGTTATTGGTGAAGTGTAAAAGTGGTGTACTTTAGTGTTATTGGTGAAGTGCAACAGTGGTGTACTTTAGTGTTATTGGGTGAAGTGTAACAGTGGTGTACTTTAGTGTTATTGGTGAAGTGCAACAGTGGTGTACTTTAGTGTTATTGGTGAAGTGTAACAGTGGTGTACTTTAGTGTTATTGGTGAAGTGTAACAGTGGTGTACTTTAGTGTTATTGGTGAAGTGTAACAGTGGTGTACTTTAGTGTTATTGGTGAAGTGTAACAGTGGTGTACTTTAGTGTTATTGGTGAAGTGTAACAGTAGTGTACTTTAGTGTTATTGGTGAAGTGTAACAGTGGTGTACTTTAGTGTTATTGGTGAAGTGTAACAGTGGTGTACTTTAGTGTTATTGGTGAAGTGTAGCAGTGGTGTACTTTAGTGTTATTGGTGAAGTGTAACAGTGGTGTACTTTAGTGTTATTGGTGAAGTGTAACAGTGGTGTACTTTAGTGTTATTGGTGAAGTGTAACAGTGGTGTACTTTAGTGTTATTGGTGAAGTGTAACAGTGGTGTACTTTAGTGTTATTGGTGAAGTGTAACAGTGGTGTACTTTAGTGTTATTGGTGAAGTGTAACAGTGGTGTACTTTAGTGTTATTGGTGAAGTGTAACAGTGGTGTACTTTAGTGTTATTGGTGAAGTGTAACAGTGGTGTACTTTAGTGTTATTGGTGAAGTGTAACAGTGGTGTACTTTAGTGTTATTGGTGAAGTGTAACAGTGGTGTACTTTAGTGTTATTGGTGAAGTGTAACAGTGGTGTACTTTAGTGTTATTGGTGAAGTGTAGCAGTGGTGTACTTTAGTGTTATTGGTGAAGTGTAACAGTGGTGTACTTTAGTGTTATTGGTGAAGTGTAACAGCGGTGTACTTTAGTGTTATTGGTGAAGTGTAACAGCGGTGTACTTTAGTGTTATTGGTGAAGTGTAACAGCGGCGTACTTTAGTGTTATTGGTGAAGTGTAACAGCGGTGTACTTTAGTGTTATTGGTGAAGTGTAACAGCGGTGTACTTTAGTGTTATTGGTGAAGTGTAATAGTGGTGTACTTTAGTGTTATTGGTGAAGTGTAAAAGTGGTGTACTTTAGTGTTATTGGTGAAGTGCAACAGTGGTGTACTTTAGTGTTATTGGGTGAAGTGTAACAGTGGTGTACTTTAGTGTTATTGGTGAAGTGTAACAGTGGTGTACTTTAGTGTTATTGGTGAAGTGTAACTGTGGTGTACTTTAGTGTTATTGGTGAAGTGTAACAGCGGTGTACTTTAGTGTTATTGGTGAAGTGTAACAGCGGTGTACTTTAGTGTTATTGGTGAAGTGTAACAGCGGTGTACTTTAGTGTTATTGGTGAAGTGTAACAGCGGTGTACTTTAGTGTTATTGGTGAAGTGTAACAGCGGTGTACTTTAGTGTTATTGGTGAAGTGTAACAGTGGTGTACTTTAGTGTTATTGGTGAAGTGTAATAGTGGTGTACTTTAGTGTTATTGGTGAAGTGTAAAAGTGGTGTACTTTAGTGTTATTGGTGAAGTGTAACTGTGGTGTACTTTAGTGTTATTGGGTGAAGTGTAACAGTGGTGTACTTTAGTGTTATTGGTGAAGTGTAACAGTGGTGTACTTTAGTGTTATTGGTGAAGTGTAACTGTGGTGTACTTTAGTGTTATTGGTGAAGTGTAAAAGTGGTGTACTTTAGTGTTATTGGTGAAGTGCAACAGTGGTGTACTTTAGTGTTATTGGGTGAAGTGTAACAGTGGTGTACTTTAGTGTTATTGGTGAAGTGTAACAGTGGTGTACTTGAGTGTTATTGGTGAAGTGCAACAGTGGTGTACTTTAGTGTTATTGGGTGAAGTGTAACAGTGGTGTACTTTAGTGTTATTGGTGAAGTGTAACAGTGGTGTACTTGAGTGTTATTGGGTGAAGTGTAACAGTGGTGTACTTTAGTGTTATTGGTGAAGTGTAACAGTGGTGTACTTTAGTGTTATTGGTGAAGTGTAACAGTGGTGTACTTTAGTGTTATTGGTGACGTGTAACAGTGGTGTACTTGAGTGTTATTGGTGAAGTGTAACAGTGGTGTACTTTAGTGTTATTGGTGAAGTGTAACAGTGGTGTACTTTAGTGTTATTGGTGAAGTGTAATAGTGGTGTACTTTAGTGTTATTGGTGAAGTGTAACAGTGGTGTACTTTAGTGTTATTGGTGAAGTGTAACAGTGGTGTACTTTAGTGTTATTGGTGAAGTGTAACAGTGGTGTACTTTAGTGTTATTGGTGAAGTGTAACAGTGATGTACTTTAGTGTTATTGGTGAAGTGTAACAGTGGTGTACTTTAGTGTTATTGGTGAAGTGTAACAGTGGTGTACTTTAGTGTTATTGGTGAAGTGTAACAGTGGTGTACTTTAGTGTTATTGGTGAAGTGTAATAGTGGTGTACTTTAGTGTTATTGGTGAAGTGTAATAGTGGTGTACTTTAGTGTTATTGGTGAAGTGTAAAAGTGGTGTACTTTAGTGTTATTGGTGAAGTGCAACAGTGGTGTACTTTAGTGTTATTGGGTGAAGTGTAACAGTGGTGTACTTTAGTGTTATTGGTGAAGTGCAACAGTGGTGTACTTTAGTGTTATTGGTGAAGTGTAACAGTGGTGTACTTTAGTGTTATTGGTGAAGTGTAACAGTGGTGTACTTTAGTGTTATTGGTGAAGTGTAACAGTGGTGTACTTTAGTGTTATTGGTGAAGTGTAACAGTGGTGTACTTTAGTGTTATTGGTGAAGTGTAACAGTAGTGTACTTTAGTGTTATTGGTGAAGTGTAACAGTGGTGTACTTTAGTGTTATTGGTGAAGTGTAACAGTGGTGTACTTTAGTGTTATTGGTGAAGTGTAGCAGTGGTGTACTTTAGTGTTATTGGTGAAGTGTAACAGTGGTGTACTTTAGTGTTATTGGTGAAGTGTAACAGTGGTGTACTTTAGTGTTATTGGTGAAGTGTAACAGTGGTGTACTTTAGTGTTATTGGTGAAGTGTAACAGTGGTGTACTTTAGTGTTATTGGTGAAGTGTAACAGTGGTGTACTTTAGTGTTATTGGTGAAGTGTAACAGTGGTGTACTTTAGTGTTATTGGTGAAGTGTAACAGTGGTGTACTTTAGTGTTATTGGTGAAGTGTAACAGTGGTGTACTTTAGTGTTATTGGTGAAGTGTAACAGTGGTGTACTTTAGTGTTATTGGTGAAGTGTAACAGTGGTGTACTTTAGTGTTATTGGTGAAGTGTAACAGTGGTGTACTTTAGTGTTATTGGTGAAGTGTAGCAGCGGTGTACTTTAGTGTTATTGGTGAAGTGTAACAGCGGTGTACTTTAGTGTTATTGGTGAAGTGTAACAGCGGTGTACTTTAGTGTTATTGGTGAAGTGTAACAGCGGTGTACTTTAGTGTTATTGGTGAAGTGTAACAGCGGCGTACTTTAGTGTTATTGGTGAAGTGTAACAGCGGTGTACTTTAGTGTTATTGGTGAAGTGTAACAGTGGTGTACTTTAGTGTTATTGGTGAAGTGTAATAGTGGTGTACTTTAGTGTTATTGGTGAAGTGTAAAAGTGGTGTACTTTAGTGTTATTGGTGAAGTGCAACAGTGGTGTACTTTAGTGTTATTGGGTGAAGTGTAACAGTGGTGTACTTTAGTGTTATTGGTGAAGTGTAACAGTGGTGTACTTTAGTGTTATTGGTGAAGTGTAACAGTGGTGTACTTTAGTGTTATTGGTGAAGTGTAACTGTGGTGTACTTTAGTGTTATTGGTGAAGTGTAACAGCGGTGTACTTTAGTGTTATTGGTGAAGTGTAACAGCGGTGTACTTTAGTGTTATTGGTGAAGTGTAACAGCGGTGTACTTTAGTGTTATTGGTGAAGTGTAACAGCGGTGTACTTTAGTGTTATTGGTGAAGTGTAACAGCGGTGTACTTTAGTGTTATTGGTGAAGTGTAACAGCGGTGTACTTTAGTGTTATTGGTGAAGTGTAATAGTGGTGTACTTTAGTGTTATTGGTGAAGTGTAAAAGTGGTGTACTTTAGTGTTATTGGTGAAGTGCAACAGTGGTGTACTTTAGTGTTATTGGGTGAAGTGTAACAGTGGTGTACTTTAGTGTTATTGGTGAAGTGTAACAGTGGTGTACTTTAGTGTTATTGGTGAAGTGTAACTGTGGTGTACTTTAGTGTTATTGGTGAAGTGTAACAGCGGTGTACTTTAGTGTTATTGGTGAAGTGTAACAGCGGTGTACTTTAGTGTTATTGGTGAAGTGTAACAGCGGTGTACTTTAGTGTTATTGGTGAAGTGTAACAGTGGTGTACTTTAGTGTTATTGGTGAAGTGTAATAGTGGTGTACTTTAGTGTTATTGGTGAAGTGTAAAAGTGGTGTACTTTAGTGTTATTGGTGAAGTGCAACAGTGGTGTACTTTAGTGTTATTGGGTGAAGTGTAACAGTGGTGTACTTTAGTGTTATTGGTGAAGTGTAACAGTGGTGTACTCTAGTGTTATTGGTGAAGTGTAACAGTGGTGTACTTTAGTGTTACTGCATAATGACTTTCCTGCTATCTAAAGAGGAATAAAGCGATTGAGGGAGTGAAATGGCTTTGTTTAATTTCCAAGACTTCCTCGTCGTGGTGTTTATGCCCCACACGCGCGGCAGGCTTATTTGTTTCAGTTCTGGAGGAGGCGCTCCGTGTTTATTCTTCTTTTTTAGAAGGTTGAAGAAAAGAAGAGGTGGTCAGATTCAGGGGAGAGCTTTGTATTTTTGGGGGGGGGGGGGGGGGGGGGGTGAGGGGTGTATCCCTGCTGGGGTCATGTATTTGAAATCTATTACCCTCACAGCTAGGATTAGTGTGTGCATGTGCGTGTGTTTCCCCTGAAGACATGATCACTATGCTAATACAAAAGTCACTGGATTACACACATGCTGCTTTACTCTCTGCACTGTCTTTGCTGGAATATATATGTACATATATACATATACATACACAAACATATATATGTGTGTGTGTTTATGTATACGTGTGTATGTATATATGTATATGTGTATGTATCTATGATACACATACATATATTCATACACACACACGAATGTATGTATACATCTGTGTTTGTATGTATATATCATACTTGCCAACCCTCCCGGATTATCCGGGAGACTCCCGAAATTCAGCGCCTCTCCCGAAAACCTCCCGGGACAAATTTTCTCCCGAAAATCTCCCGAAATTCAGGCGGACTCAGGTCCTACACAATATAAAAAAGCGTACCTGCCCAATCACGTTATAACTATAGAATGATGGAGGGCGAGTTATTGGTTTCTTATGTGGGTTTATTGTTAGGCAGTTTCATTAACGTCCTCCCAGGGCGGCAACAACACACAACAACAGCAGTCACTTTTTTGTATACCGTAAACAGCAATGTTGTGACACTCTTAAACAGGACAATACTGCCATCTAGTGCATTTAATGAAAGCCCTTTTTGTGTGCCACACAGCAATGCATCATCAGAGAGGGTGTTCAGCATGGTTCGAAAAATAGTGACAGAGAATAGAACAAGGATGGACAATTCAACCCTTAACTCAACAATGAGTAGATGAGTGTTATGTGTGTGTATATGTGTAAATAAGTGAACACTGAAATTCAAGTATTTATTTTATATATATAAATATATATATATATATATATAGCTAGAATTCACTGAACGTCAAGTATTTCTTATATATATATATATATATATATATATATATATATATATATATATATATATATATATATATATATATATATATATATATATATATATATATATATATATATGAAATACTTGACTTGGTGAATTCTAGCTGTAAATATACTCCTCCCCTTTTAGCCACGCCCCCGTCCCACCCCCACCCCCACCCCCTCCTCCCACCTCCCGAAATCGGAGGTCTCAAGGTTGGCAAGTATGGTATATATGTATATGTGTATGATACACATACATATATACATACAAACACAGATGTTTACATATACATACAAACACACATGTATACATACACACCCTATATATACACAATATGTATATATATGTATACGTGTGTGTGAATGTATACTTGTATGTTTATCATACATGTATACACACACATATACATATATACATACAAACACACATGTATACATTCACACATACTATATATATATATATATATATATATATATATATATACATATATATATATATATATTGGTGTACAATGTATATATATGTATACGTGTGTGTATGTATATATGTATGTGTATTATACATACATACACATATACATATATACATACAAACACACATGTATACATTCACACATACTATATATTTATATATATATCTATATAGACACACAATGTATATGTATGTATACGTGTGTGTATGTATATATGTATGTGTATTATACATACATACACATTTTTACACACAAACACAGGTGTACAGGTATACACGTACATACAAACACACATGTATACATCTCTCTCTCTCTCTCTCTCTCTCTCTCTCTCTCTCTCTCTCTCTCTCTATATATATATATATATATATATATATATACACACACACACTATGTATATATGTATATGTGTGTGTGAATGTATATATGTATGTTCATCATACATAACATACATACACATATATACACACAAACACAGATGTATACAAATACATACAAACACACATGTATACATTCACACATACTATATATATATATATATATATATATACATACATACAGACACACAATGTATATAAAAACCATGTATACGTGTGTGTATGTATATATGTATGTGTATTATACATACATACATATATATACACACAAACATAGGTGTACAGGTATACACGTACATACAAACACACATGTATACATGCACACTATATATATATATATATATATATATATATATATATACACATACACACACACACACTATGTATGTATATGTATACGTGTGTGTGAATGTATATATGTATGTTCATTATACATAACATACATACGCATATATACACACAAACATAGATTATATACATACATATACAAACACACATGTATACATACACACACTATATACACACACACACTATATATACATATATATATATATATATATATATATATATATATGTATATATATACGTGTGTGTATGTATATATGTATGTGTATCATACATACAGTACATACACATATACCTATACACATACAAACACAGATGTATACATATACATACAAACACACATGTATACATACACACATACTATATATATATATATAGGCACACAATGTGTATATATATATATATATATACACAATGTATATATGTATACGTGTGTATGTATATATGTATGTGTATTATACATACACATACATATATACACAGAAACACAGATGTGTACACATACATACAAACACACATGTATACATACAAATACACACACTATATATATATATACACACACACACACACACACACACACACACACACACACACACACACACACACACGCACACACACACACACACACACACGCACTCACATTCACACACTATATAAATATATATTACTTGTAACGATTTTAATCGATTAAAAAATATCTAAAATTACCGTATTTTTCGGAGTATAAGTCGCACCGGAGTATAAGTCGCACCTGCCGAAAATGCATAATAAAGAAGGAAAAAAACAAATATAAGTTGCACTGGAGCCCAAACAAACTATGAAAAAAACTGTGACTTACAGTCCGAAAAATACGGTAATCAAAAATAATAATGATATATATTTTAATCTGTCCTGTCCAGCCACTCAGACAAATCATATACTGTAGTTGATGTAGATGATCTATATCTGCTGTACGTGTTGGATACTTCTCTTGTTGCCTTATTTCTATTTGACTTTATGAAATGTTTGGCTAGAATATTATTATACAAAACCAGTTTTATTTTATGTAATCCAGAATTTAATCAGAGCTGGCATCTACTTCATGGAAGAGTCTAGTTCAGGGGTCGGCAACCCGCGGCTCTAGAGCCGCATGCGGCTCTTTAGCGCCGCCCTAGTGGCT
Organism: Nerophis lumbriciformis; assembly: GCF_033978685.3. Lineage (NCBI taxonomy): Eukaryota > Metazoa > Chordata > Actinopteri > Syngnathiformes > Syngnathidae > Nerophis > Nerophis lumbriciformis. Next base: position 32,878,517 of record NC_084563.2, on the reverse strand, counting down.
CTCTGGAGCTTTTTCAAAAATGTATGAAAAATGGAAAAAGTTGAGGGGGGAAAAAAATATTTTTTGTTTTAATATGGTTTCTGTAGGAGGACAAATATGACACAAACCTCCATAATTGTTATAAAGCACACTGTTTATATTAAACATGCTTCACTGTTTCGAGTATTTGGTGAGCGCCGTTTTGTCCTACTAATTTTTGCAGTCCTTGAACTCACCTTAGTTTGTTTACATGTATATCTTTCTGCGACTTTCTAGGACGTGTTTTATGCCACTTCTTTTTCTGTCTCATGTTGTCCACCAAACTTTTAACGTTGTGCATGAATCCACAAAGGTGAGTTTTGTTGATGTTATTGACTTGTGTGGAGTGCTAATCAGACATATTTGGTCACTGCATGACTGCGAGCTAATCGATGCTAACATGCTATTTAGGCTAGCTATATGTACATATTGCATCATTATGCCTCATTTGTAGCTATATTTGAGCTCATTTAGTTTCCTTTAAGTCATATTAATTCAATTTATATCTCATGACACACTATCTGTATGTAATATGGCTTTTAATTTTTTGCGGCTCCAGACAGATTTGTTTTTGTATTTTTGGTCCAATAAGGCTCTTTCAACATTTTGGGTTGCCGACCCCGGTCTAGTTAATTATAGAACTGGCACCCAATGTTATTCAAAAAAGTATTGATTTTGAATGGAGAATCGTTTTGAATTGAAAATCGATTCTGAATCAAATCGTGTGGTGCCTAAAGATTCACAGCCCTAATATACACACATACAAATGTGTGTGTGTATATACAGTCGTGGTCAAAAGTTTACGTACACTTGTAAAGAACATAATGTCATGGCTGTCTTGAGTTTCCAATCATTTCTACAACTCTTATTTTTTTGTGATTGGAGCACATACTTGTTGGTCACAAAAAACATTCATGAAGTTTGCTTCTTTTATGAATTTATTATGGGTCTACTGAAAATGTATACAAAAGCATGCATACATACAGCAATGTTATGAATGTCATGATCCGTGGTCCCGATCATGTTTTGTTATGTTCTGTTAGTTTTTGACTTCATTAGTTCCTGTTTTTGTACACCTTTGTTTGTTTTAGTTACCATGGTTACTTATTATTTCCACCTGTCTCTGATTGGTGTTCACCCGCTCACCTGCTGCCCGAGCACTAATCAGAGGCATTATTTAAGCCTACCTTTGCCGGTCAGTCGGCCTGGCGTCATTGTTTGCCGTATGCTGTGGATTATTCCCTGGATCCTGACTCCCGTCCATGTTGGCTGTTTCCTGGTTTCTGGTTCGGGTTTTCCTTGCATTTTTTTAACATTAAAACCATGTTTTCTTGTACCAAGCCTGCCATCTCTGCACCTTGGGGTTCGTCACCACCACTTCATGACAGAATACTCCGGCACTGACTGGAGGGCAAGGCAGGTATAATTAGCAGCACATCAGGTGTGGCCAGGTGCCAATCAGTCGCAGCTGAGGGTAACAGCGCTAAGGGAGGCAAGCAGGAAACTGAAGAAAAATAAGAGCGCTGACAGGAAATAAAACACAAACGAAGGAAAACTAAAACATAACCAAAACTGTCAGTGACTGTCTGACTGAATTTATCATGGGTCTACTGAAAATGGCAAGTTTCACTGCAATAAGGCGCTTTTGGTAGAGGTGGGTAGAGTAGCCAGAAATTGTACTCAAGTAAGAGTACTGTTACTTTAGAGATTTATTACTCAAGTAAAAGTAAGGAGTAGTCACCCAAATATTTACTTGAGTAAAAGTATGTTGTGAAAAAACTGAGTAACGTGTTCGTTTAATGATGACGGCAACAAATAATGCACAAAAACATAAAAATAGCAATGAGCAAATTCAGAGCCAGGAATATCTCTTAAGCAACTAAAACAATAATATGTATTAAATAACAATACATTAAAATAAAAATGATTAAGGCAAACTGAGCCACAATAACTTAACAGCAGCATAGATAGGCTCAGTAGGCAGAGATTACAAAGGAAAATAACAAGTTAGCCTTTACGCAAAGCCATACTTGCCAACCCTCCCGAATTTTCCGGGAGACTCCCGAAATTCAGCGCCTCACCCGAAAACCTCCCGGGACAAATATTCTCCCGAAAATCTCCCGATTTTCAGCCGGAGCTGGAGGCCACGCCCCCTCCAGCTCCATGCGGACCTGAGTGAGGTCAGCCTTTTCTTTATGACAACAGGGTGACAAGAACTAAATCATCCAGACTAGAGATACATTGTATTATTATGTTTATCTTACCTAAAAATAAATATATTTATTAATTAAAAAAAATAATTTTTTTTACTATATTTTGCTAAAAACATCAAAATTAATTGTATTTTTATTTATTTTTTCTGACTCCTTATTACATCCAGCTATAGAATTATACATTAAAATAAACATATTTGAAATCATTAATTTCAAATGATCATAATAATTCATTTAAAATGACCATATTTAATTATTAAAATAATTGCTTGTTTATCAACAACTTTAGCATTTTATTCATTACATTTTGAAGCTCTCAGAAGTCAAGTTATGTTATATTCCTTAATATTTATTAATGCAAGTTTGAAGTATCAATTATCTAAACACAGTTTTGTTTGCATACTTTCAGGATGTATATGTGTATATATATATATATATACATATATATATGTATATATATGTATATATATATATATATATATATATATATATATATATATATATATATATATATATGTATATATATGTATATGTACATATGTATATATATATATGTATGAAATACTTGACTTGGTGAATTCTAGCTGTCAATATACTCCTCCCCTCTTAAACACGCCCCCCCTCAACCACGCCCCCGTCCCGACCACGCCCCCCACCCCCCACCTCCCGAAATCGGAGGTCTCAAGGTTGGCAAGTATGTGCAAAGCATAAACTGATAGGTGTGGGCTGCACCTGGGAACACACTGTGCACTTCTGATTGGTGTTTGTATGCATGCGTGAGTGTGTATGCGACTGTGCGTGTGTGTGTGTGTGTGTCTGTCTGTCTATGAGGTTGCAGTGCGTTATTAAATGTCCCCACACGATCTACATTTGACAGTGATTTATAGCAGGGAAGCTAACATCAGCCTACGGTGACAGCCAAAATATCTACTAACGTTACTTACCGCCATGTGCTTCCTCAAATTTGACGTTGAGTTCATGTAAGCTGAAACTTTATGTGCAGTTAATCATGTGACCGCCTGGCTCTGTTTGATTGGTGAAACGGAGTCAAACGTCACCAGTGACTGCATTTGATTGGTGAAACGCAGGCATGCGACAGAGCCTACTTTGAAGGTCTGTCTGACAAACCAAAACAAACAAAGCGTGCATTAACAGATCGATAAAAATCAGTAGCGAGTAGCGAGCTGAATGTAGATGAATGGAGCGGAGTAAAAGTAGCGTTTCTTCTCTATAAATATACTCAAGTAAAAGTAAAAGTATGTTGCATTAAAGGGGAACATTATCACAATTTCAGAAGGGTTAAAACCATTAAAAATCAGTTCCCAGTGGCTTATTATATTTTTCGAAGTTTTTTTCAAAATGTTACCCATCATGCAATATCCCTAAAAAAAGCTTCAAAGTGCCTGATTTTAACCATCATTATATACACACGTCCATTTTCCTGTGACGTCACATAGTGATGCCAACACAAACAAACATGGCGGAAAGAACAGCAAGCTATAGCGACATTAGCTCGGATTCAGACTCGGATTTCAGCGGCTTAAGCGATTCAACAGATTACGCATGCATACTTGCCAACCTTGAGACCTCCGATTTCGGGAGGTGGGGGGTGGGGGCGTGTTCGGGGGTGGGGCAGGGCGTGGTTGGGGGCGTGGTTAAGAGGGTAGGAGTATATTGACAGCTAGAATTCACCAAGTCAAGTATTTCATACATATATATATATATATATATATATATATATATATATATATATGTATATATATATATATATATGTAGATATCTACATCCTGAAAATATGCAAACAAAACTGTGTTTAGATAATTGATACTTCAAACTTGCATAAATAAATATTAAGGAATATAACATAACTTGGCTTCTGAGAGCTTCAAAATGTAATGAATAAAATGCTAAAGTTGTTGATAAACAAGCAATTATTTTAATAATTAAATATGGTCATTTTAAATGAATTATTATGATAATTTAAAATCAATTATTTGAAATATGTTTATTTTAATGTATAATTCTATGGCTGGATGTAATAAGGAGTCACGAAAAAATACAAATAAAAATACAATTAATTTTGATGTTTTTAGCAAAATATAGTAAAAATGTATTTAGTTTTTAAAAAAAAAATTAATAAATATATTTATTTTTAGGTGAAATAAACATAATAATACAATTTATCTCTAGTCTGGATGATTTAGTTCTTGTCACCCTGTTGTCCTCCCGTCAAGAAAAAAGGCTGTCCTCACTCAGGTCTGCATGGAGCTGGAGGGGGCGTGGCTTCCAGCTCCGGCTGAAAATCGGGAGATTTTCGGGAGAATATTTGTCCCGGGAGATTTTCGGGAGAGGCGCTGAATTTCGGGAGTCTCCCGGAAAATTCGGGAGGGTTGGCAAGTATGCGCATGTATTGAAACGGATGGTTGTAGTGTGGAGGCAGGTAGCGAAAATGAAATTGAAGAAGAAACTGAAGCTATTGAGCCATATCGGTTTGAACCGTATGCAAGCGAAACCGACGAAAACGACACGACAGCCAGCGACACGGGAGAAAGCGAGGACGTATTCGGCGATCGCCTTCTAACCAACGATTGGTATGTGTTTGTTTGGCATTAAAGGAAACTAACAACTATGAACTAGGTTTACAGCATATGCAATACATTTGGCAACAACATGCACTTTGAGAGTGCAGACAGCCCAATTTTCATCAATTAATATATTCTGTAGACATACCCTCATGTCAGCAGGCCAGGAAAGCTAGGGTCGATATTCTTCTCTTGACGGTGTGAGCCAAGACATCCAGGGGGTTTAGCTCGCTCGTCTGCGAGAACAAACTGCCGCCATTGCTTGCCGTGCTACCGAGGTCCCTTGTCCCTGAATTGCTCACACACTCCGGCAGATTCAATGGGGGTCTGGCGGCAGATTTCTTTGACTTTATCGTTGGAAATGCATCTGCTTTGAGTGTCGCAGGATATCCACACATTCTTGCCATCTCTGTCGTAGCATAGCTTTCGTCGGTAAAGTGTGCGGAACAAACGTCCAATTTCTTGCCACTTTCGCATCTTTGGGCCACTGGTGCAACTTGAATCCGTCCCTGTTCGTGTTGTTACACCCTCCGACAACACACCGACGAGGCATGATGTCTCCAAGGTACAGAAAACAGTCGAAAAAACGGAAAATAACAGAGCTGATTTGACTTGGTGTTTAAAAAATGGCGGATTGCTTTCCGAGAGCGAATATTAGAAAGGCGTTTAATTCGCCAAAATTCACCCATGTAGAGTTCGGAAATCGGTTAAAAAAATAAATAGTCTTTTTTCTGCAACATCAAGGTATATATTGACGCTTACATAGGTCTGGTGATAATGTTCCCCTTTAAAACTACTCTTAGAAGTACAATTTATCCCAAAAGTTACTCAAGAAGATGTAACGGAGTAAATGTAGCGCCTTACTGCCCACTTCTAGCTTTTGGTAGCCATCCACGAGATTCTGCTTGAATTTTTGACCACTCCTCTTGACAACATTGCTGCAGTTCAGCTAAATGTGTTGGTTTTCTGACATGGACTTGTTTCTTCAGCATTGTCCACACGTTTAAGTCAGGACTTTGGGAAGGCCATTCTAAAACTTTCATTCTAGCCATTCCTTTACCACTTTTGACGTGTGTTTGGGGGTCATTGTCCTGTTGGAACACCCAACTGCGCCCAAGACCCAACCTCCGGGCTGATGATTTTAGCTTGTCCTGAAGAATTTGGAGGTAATCCTCCTTTTTCATTGTCCCATTTACTCTCTGTAAAGCACCAGTTCCATTGGCAGCAAAACAGGCCCAGAGCATAATACTACCACCACCATGCTTGACGGTAGGAATGATGTTCCTGGGATTAAAGGCCTCACCTTTTCTCCTCCAAACATATTGCTGGGTATTGTGGCCAAAGAGCTAAATTTTTTGTCTCATCTTACCCCAGAACTTTCCTCCAGAAGGTCTTATCTTTGTCCACGTATGTTAACATTGCTGTATGTCTACTTTTGACCCAGCTCACATTTTCAGTAGACCCATAATAAATTCATAAAAGAAGCAAACTTCATGAATGTTTTTTGTGACCAACAAGTATGTGCTCCAATCACTCTATCACAAAAACATAAGAGTTGTAGAAATGATTGGAAACTCAAGACAGCCATGACATTATGTTCTTTACAAGTGTATGTCCACCTTTGATCGCGACTGTATATGTGCTTTCCGACAGCTTTGTCCCGAAAATGACATTTCTCTGTACTTTTTAAGTGCAATGACAACATAGTTCCACCACAGGTACTGGCTGGATTGACTGATTGCTGGACCAGTTCTATTTAACTCAAGGTCATTTTCTCTTGTGGATCAATAAAGTTTGTCTAAGTCTAAGTCTAAGGCATACTTGCCAACTCTCCCGGATTTTCCGAAACTCTCCCGAAATTCAGGCGGAGCTGGAGGCCACGCCCCCTCCAGCTCCATGCGGACCTGAGTGAGGACAGCCTTTCCCACAATATAAAGAGCGTGCCTGACCAATCACGTTATAACTGTAGAATGATGGAGGGCGAGTTCTTGGTTTCTTATGTGGGTTTATTGTTAGGCAGTTTCATTAATGTCCTCCCAGCGCAGTCACGTTTTCGTCTACCGTAAAGCAGTTCGTCTGCCGTAAACAGCAATGTTGTGACACTCTTAAACAGGACAATACTGCCATCTACTGTACATGCATATGTGACAATAACTTCTCGGGCTTTTAGAGAGTGCAGTGCACAACTGCGCACACAACAAGGAGAGGAAGCAGAAGAACGAGGGAGATACAGCCATGGCGACGCCAACGACGAGTAAGATGAAGAAATACGCTTGTAAGTTCCAAGCCGCAGCTGCGATTGGACCTGGATAGCCTCCGGGAAGAAGTAGTGGACTACCAAGTGCTTGGCAGGGAAGATCTTCCTCAGGAAGCAAAAGATTGACCGGTTTTGGGCCATGCTAGGGAGAGATGGAAGATTCCAGACTCTAATGCATTTGATGAAAGCACTTTTGTGCGTGCCACACAGCAATGCATCATCAGAGAGGGTGTTCAGCATGGTTAGAAAAATAGTGACAGAGAATAGAACAAGGATGGACAATTCAACCCTTAACTCAACAATGAGTAGATGAGTGTTATGTCTGTGTATATGTGTAAATAAATGAACACTGAAATTAAACTATTTCTCTTATTTATTTATATATATATATATATATATATATATATATATATATATATATATATATATATATATATATATATAGCTAGAATATGAAATACTTGACTTGGTGAATTCTAGCTGTAAATATACTCCCCCCCCCCTCCCGAAATCGGAGGTCTCAAGGTTGGCAAGTATGGTCTAAGGTCAACTCTGAGCTTTGATTAAATAAACACAACAAGAGGATGCCAATGAGCGTATTAGACAGTATAGTTGTGTCTACTTTCATTCTATCCCATCTCTTTCTGGCCTCCTCTCCCAGGGGAATATTAATGGCTCGGACTTGGCCTCGATGATTAATCGAAATCCCTTCATTTACTTGAAATCTCGGTTTAAAAGGGTCAGTAGTTGTCCAGCTTGGTTCCTAAGACCATTGGGACTCTTGATGATTGCCTTTCCAATGTTTAGGTCTTCGGCCCTATAGTGGCTTTAACCAAACAGTTTCTTTCTGTACAGGACATGGCGGCGTCAACCAGCTTGGGGGCGTGTTCGTAAACGGCCGGCCTCTCCCGGACGTCGTGCGACAGCGAATAGTGGAGCTCGCCCACCAGGGGGTACGCCCCTGTGACATCTCCCGCCAGCTCCGCGTCAGCCACGGATGCGTCAGCAAGATACTGGGCAGGTATTTCGAGCATGCCACACTTGATTGTCATACCGGACCCAAAGTTTAGTACCCCTGGTCCCAGACTTGCAGCGAGTCTCGTTCCTGGGAGAATTCTGCATGTAACTGAAGCATTAAGGACTTGGGACTATCCAGGACTATCAATCAATGCAATCATTCAATGTTTACTTATATAGCCCTAAATCACGAGTGTCTCAAAGGGCTGCACAAGCCACAACGACATCCTCAGCTCAGATCCCACATCAGGGCAAGAAAAAACTCAACCCAATGGGATGACAATGAGCAACCTTGGAGGGGACCGCAGATGTGGGAAACCCCCCCCCTGGGTGACCGGTGCAATGGACGTCGTGTGGATCTAACATAATAGTGAGAGTCCAGTCCATAGTGGATCTAACATAATAGTGAGAGTCCAGTCCATAGTGGATCTAACATAATAGTGTGAGAGTCCAGTCCATAGTGGATCTCACATAATAGTGAGAGTCCAGTCCATAGTGGATCTAACATAATAGTGAGAGTCCAGTCCATAGTGGATCTAACATAATAGTGAGAGTCCAGTCCATAGTGGATGTAACATAATAGTGTGAGAGTCCAGTCCATAGTGAATCTAACATAATGGTGAGAGTCCAGTCCATAGTGGATCTAGCATAATAGTGAGAGTCCAGTCCATAGTGGATGTAACATAATAGTGTGAGAGTCCAGTCCATAGTGGAGCTAACATAATAGTGTGAGAGTCCAGTCCATAGTGGATCTAACATAATAGTGAGAGTCCAGTCCATAGTGGATCTAACATAATAGTGAGAGTCCAGTCCATAGTGGATCTAACATAATAGTGTGAGAGTCCAGTCCATAGTGGATCTCACATAATAGTGAGAGTCCAGTCCATAGTGGATCTAACATAATAGTGAGAGTCCAGTCCATAGTGGATCTAACATAATAGTGAGAGTCCAGTCCATAGTGGATGTAACATAATAGTGTGAGAGTCCAGTCCATAGTGAATCTAACATAATGGTGAGAGTCCAGTCCATAGTGGATCTAGCATAATAGTGAGAGTCCAGTCCATAGTGGATGTAACATAATAGTGTGAGAGTCCAGTCCATAGTGGAGCTAACATAATAGTGTGAGAGTCCAGTCCATAGTGGATCTAACATAATAGTGAGAGTCCAGTCCATAGTGGATCTAACATAATAGTGAGAGTCCAGTCCATAGTGGATCTAGCATAATATTGTGAAAGTCCAGTCCATAGTGGATCTAACATAATAGTGTGAGAGTCCAGTCCATAGTAGATCTAACATAATAGTGTGAGAGTCCAGTCCATAGTGGATCTAACATAATAGTGAGTCCAGTCCATAGTGGATCTAACATAATAGTGTGAGAGTCCAGTCCATAGTGGATCTAACATATTAGTGTGAGAGTCCAGTCCATAGTGGATCTAACATAATATTGTGAAAGTCCAGTCCATATTGGATCTAACATAATAGTGTGAGAGTCCAGTCCATAGTGGATCTAACATAATGGTGAGAGTCCAGTCCATCGTGGATCTAACATAATAGTGTGAGAGTCCAGTCCATAGTGGATCTAACATAATAGTGTGAGAGTCCAGTCCATAGTAGATCTACCATAATAGTGTGAGAGTCCAGTCCATAGTAGATCTAACATAATAGTGTGAGAGTCCAGTCCATAGTGGATCTAACATAATAGTGAGAGTCCAGTCCATAGTGGATCTAACATAATAGTGTGAGAGTCCAGTCCATAGTAGATCTAATATAATAGTGTGAGAGTCCAGTCCATAGTGGATCTAACATAATAGTGTGAAAGTCCAGTCCATAGTGGATCTAACATAATAGTGTGAGAGTCCAGTCCATAGTGGATCTAACATAATAGTGAGAGTCCAGTCCATCGTGGATCTAACATAATAGTGTGAGAGTCCAGTCCATAGTGGATCTAACATAATAGTGTGAGAGTCCAGTCCATAGTGGATCTAACATAATAGTGAGAGTTACAGATGTAGCGACCAACTGTAGTTACTGACAGTGGGTTTCTGAAGTGTTCCTGAGCCCATGTGGTGATATCCTTTACACACTGATGTCGCTTGTTGATGCAGTACAGCCTGAGTGATCGAAGGTCATGGGCTTAGCTGCTTACGTGCAGTGATTGTCGTGGCGGTAATCCTAGAACCCGTTGGTGGACACCGGTGGTGAGGGATGCCGTCAAGCTGAAGAAGGAGTCCTATCGGGTTCTTTTGGCTCATAGGACTCCTGAGGCAGCGGACAGGTACCGACAGGCCAAGCGGTGTGCGGCTTCAGCGGTTGCGGAGGCAAAAACTCGGACATGGGAGGAGTTCGGCGAAGCCATGGAAAACGACTTCCGGACGGCTTCGAAGCGATTCTGGACCACCATCCGCCGCCTCAGGAAGGGGAAGCAGTGCACTATCAACACCGTGTATGGTGAGGATGGTGTTCTGCTGACCTCGACTGCGGATGTTGTGGATCGGTGGAGGGAATACTTCGAAGACCTCCTCAATCCCACCAACACGTCTTCCTATGAGGAAGCAGTGCCTGGGGAATCTGTGGTGGGCTCTTCTATTTCTGGGGCTGAGGTTGCTGAGGTAGTTAAAAAGCTCCTCGGTGGCAAGGCCCCGGGGGTGGATGAGATCCGCCCGGAGTTCCTTAAGGCTCTGGATGCTGTGGGGCTGTCTTGGTTGACAAGACTCTGCAGCATCGCGTGGACATCGGGGGCGGTACCTCTGGATTGGCAGACCGGGGTGGTGGTTCCTCTCTTTAAGAAGGGGAACCGGAGGGTGTGTTCTAACTATCGTGGGATCACACTCCTCAGCCTTCCCGGTAAGGTCTATTCAGGTGTACTGGAGAGGAGGCTACGCCGGATAGTCGAACCTCAGATTCAGGAGGAACAGTGTGGTTTTCGTCCTGGTCGTGGAACTGTGGACCAGCTCTATACTCTCGGCAGGGTCCTTGAGGGTGCATGGGAGTTTGCCCAACCAGTCTACATGTGTTTTGTGGACTTAGAGAAGGCATTCGACCGTGTCCCTCGGGAAGTCCTGTGGGGAGTGCTCAGAGAGTATGGGGAATCGGACTGTCTGATTTTGGCGGTCCGCTCCCTGTATGATCAGTGTCAGAGCTTGGTCCGCATTGCCGACAGTAAGTCGGACACGTTTCCAGTGAGGGTTGGACACCGCCAAGGCCGCCCTTTGTCACCGATTCTGTTCATAACTTTTATTTTATGGACAGAATTCCTAGGCGCAGTCAAGGCGTTGAGGGGATCTGGTTTGGTGGCTGCAGGATTAGGTCTCTGCTTTTTGCAGATGATGTGGTCCTGATAGCTTCATCTGGCCAGGATCTTCAGCTCTCGCTGGATCGGTTCGCAGCCGAGTGTGAAGCGACTGGGATGAGAATCAGCACCTCCAAGTCTGAGTCCATGGTTCTCGCCCGGAAAAGGGTGGAATGCCATCTTCGGGTTGGGGAGGAGACCCTGCCCCAAGTGGAGGAGTTCAAGTACCTCGGAGTCTTGTTCACGAGTGAGGGAAGAGTGGATCGTGAGATCGACAGGCGGATCGGTGCGGCGTCTTCAGTAATGCGGACGCTGTATCGATCCGTTGTGGTGAAGAAGGAGCTGAGCCGGAAGGCAAAGCTCTCAATTTACCGGTCGATCTACGTTCCCATCCTCACCTATGGTCATGAGCTTTGGGTTATGACCGAAAGGACAAGATCACGGGTACAAGCGGCCGAAATGAGTTTCCTCCGCCGGGTGGCAGGGCTCTCCCTTAGAGATAGGGTGAGAAGCTCTGTCATCCGGGGGGAGCTCAAAGTAAAGCCACTGCTCCTCCACATCGAGAGGAGCCAGATGAGGTGGTTCGGGCATCTGGTCAGGATGCCACCCGATCGCCTCCCTCGAGAGGTGTTTAGGGCACGTCCGACCGGTAGGAGGCCACGGGGAAGACCCAGGACACGCTGGGAAGACTATGTCTCCCGGCTGGCCTGGGAACGCCTCGGGATGCCCCGGGAGGAGCTGGACGAAGTGGCTGGGGAGAGGGAAGTCTGGGCTTCCCTGCTTAGGCTGCTGCCCCCGCGACCCGACCTCGGATAAGCGGAAGAAGATGGATGGATGGATGGAGGCCAAAAGTTTGGACACACCTTCTCCTCATTCAATGCGTTTTCTTTATTTTCATGACTATTTACATTGTAGATTGTCACTGAAGGCATCAAAACTGTTTTGTATTCTAGTTTCTTCAAAATAGCCACCCTTTGCACACTCCCGGATGAGCTTCAAGCACACCTGTGAAGTGAAAACCATTTCAGGTGACTACATCTTTAGGCTCATCGAGAGAAGGGTGGCTATTTTGAAGAAACTAGAATACAAAACATGTTTTCAGTTATTTCACCTTTTTTTGTTAAGTACATAACTCCACATGTGTTCATTCATAGTTTTGATGCCTTCAGTGACAATCTACAATGTAAATAGTCATGGAAATAAAGAAAACGCATTGAATGAGGAGAAGGTGTGTCCAAACTTTTGGCCTGTACTGTGTATATATAATGTTTCTATAATTAATAATTAATGTAAATATATATGAAGAATATGGGAAAGTTTGACTCCTACCTTGTTTACTTAAGAGACGACCTCCTTAAAGTTTTGTAATCAATCAGAAATTTCCAGCAGCTAAGATGCGCCAAACATGGATAAGTATGGAGAGTGTTTTGCACTTTTTCCATCGTGTTTTGTAATGGATTTAAATGGGTGTCATTTTGAGTTTTTATGGTGCATGGACATTTTTTTTTATAAAGTCCTCAAAGTTCGGTGAGCAGGTCGTGTTATGTGTGACCATGTCTGTTGACATTTTGTGTTGGTTAGATTGTTTAGTTCTTGTTTTGCCTTTTTTTTTTTTTTTTTTTTTTTTTTTTTTTTAACACCATGACGAGGGAAGGTTGTTTGTACACACTTGGCATTCTCTCGATGAGCTTCAAGAGGTAGTCACCTGAAATGGTTTTCACCTCACAGGTGTGCTTGACGCTCATCGAAAGAATGCCAAGAGTGTGCAAAGCAGTAATCAGAGCAAAGTTTGGCTATTTTGAAGAAACTAGAATATAAAACATGTTTTCGGTTATTTCACCTTTTTGTGTTAAGTACATAACTCCACATGTGTTCATTCATAGTTTTGATGCCTTCAGTGACAATCTACAATGTAAATAGTCATGGAAATAGAGAAAACGCATTGAAATGAGGTGTGTTCAAACTTTTGGCCTGTACTGTATGTCAGGTTCAAACACTGATGACATCTATTAAACGAGACAAGAAGCAAGGAATCAAACAGAGACAGAATTGAATGTGGCTCAGTTTGAGGAGAAACGTCTGGGGTGTACTTTTGCACAGTCTCCAGCACGCTCTGGCGAAAGATTGTACGCCACCTCTTTTTATTTGGACTTTCCCTGCTTACATAACAACAGCTGTTTCTAATGGGGGGGTTATGTAAACAGCCATAGTTTTCGGTCACATTAACACAAAAGAAAAAGATGCCTCGGGCTTGGACTGGTCCTGGATTGAGCTTGGGCATGTCTCGGATCAAAATAGATAACCCCTCCCGTCTCCTCCCATCGTACACAACGGAATTTTCCAAGCCTTTGTCTTGGTGCAACAAACACAGCCTATTGTCTGTTCACTGGGAACTCAGAGAACGGAAAGTTTTTGGATAATTTACATACAATTTTTCTGACACTATAGGTCAAACATCGGCAAGTTTCACATTTCTACGAGCTGGCACAATTCACTTTAGCTCCCCACATCTCACGGTCGTCTTTCTTTCCTTTTATACCCTCTCACCTTCCTGACCGCCCCTCCTCGTTACCTTTACGCTGCTAAATTCCAAAAAGGAAATCCCGGCTGGGAGAAGAAAAGGACTTAAAGGGGAAAAAGATTCATCACTTTTTTTTTTTTGGGGCGGTTGGGTGGAATTACCATCAAAATGAAAGTGGTAGTATATTTCAGCACCCGCAAAAATATATAGGAGTAGAAGTAAGAAGTAAAAGAAGAATTAGAGAGCATTTGTGGGGAAGGATTAGCGACAGTGACCCTCAGCTACGTGGAAAAAAAAAAAATGTGTCGCTCATTGTTCTCTCTTGCTTCTTTTCTCTCTCTTCTTCTTCTTCTTCTCTCACCCTCCCTCAAACCCTCTCTCCCCCCTGTCCTGGACCTTGAACTCACTGGAGCGTTACCACAAGAGGGGGCATAGAGGGGGATCCAGGGATGCATGGAAGGAGGGAGCCTCGTTTTATCCTCTCCTCGCTGTCTGTCCGCTGCCAGCAGAACAAAAACACTAACTCTACCTCCCCGTTTGTGTGTGTGTGTGTGTGTGTGTGTGTGTGTTCTTGTATTTCTACCCTTCTTGAGACACCAAGAAGGAAAAGTATCTTCCATATGAGGAGGTGTGAACAAGTGATGACATTACCAACATTTTTAAGCTTTTCTTGTAAAATTGTGACTGTCATTGAGTGACATTCCAACTTTTATCACAACATTGCACAAATGTTCAGTTTTTCTTGTAAAATTTTGACTCGCGTTGAGTAAAATGACAACTTTTATTAGAATACTGCCAACATTCTAAGTTTTTCTTGTGAAATTGTGACCGTTTTCTTGTGAAATTCCAACTCATTTTTCACAACAAGCTTTTTTATATTTGCATAGTATGTATATATTATTAATGTTGTCAATACTAATCTTTATATATCTAGAAAGGCTGGTCCTAAAGAGGGAGGCATTTTTCTCAGGTCTCAAGAAGGTAACAAATACAAGAATGTGTGTGTGTGTGTGTGTGTGTGTGTGTGTGTGTGTGTGTGTGTGTGTGTGTGTGTTCTTGTATTTCTACCCTTCTTGAGACACCAAGAAGAAAAAGTATCTTCCATATGAGGAGGTGTGAACAAGTGATGACATAAATCATGGTCCCAATAACATTGCATCTAATAGAGAATGTCTCATCCACTCTGGTCAACATATGAAATAACAAGTGTGTGTAGGAAAATGAAATGCGCCCCCTTGGGCCAAAATTAATAAAATAAAAAATAAAAAATGTATATAGAGACATACTGTAATAACTTGAAGTAAATAATGAAGATAAAAAAAACAATTAAAAAAACCCAAACTAAACTAAAAGCAGTCTTTTTCTCACAATGTGTCGACTTTTTTCTTATAAAATTGGCAACAATTTCTCATATTCTTTCTGTTTCTGTAATATTGCGATATTTTCTTTTAATTAATTAGTACTTTTTTGTGTAAAATTATTACTTTTTGATGCAAAATGGTGACATTTGTCATACAAAATTCAGACTTTTATCACAATATTGCCATTTTTGTTGTTGTTCTTGTAAAACGGTGACATTTTTTGGAGTAAAATGATGACTTTTGTCATCATTTTGCCAAATAAAAATTCAAATCATTATTATATTATTGCCAACATTTTTAAAGTTTTCTTATAAAGTTGAGACTTTTGTCGAGTAAAATTGCGACTCTTTTCATTATATTACCAAAATTTTTAAGCTTTTCTTGTAAAATTGCGACTGTCATTGAGTGACATTTCAACTTTTATCACAACATTGCACAAATGTTCAGTTTTTCTTGTAAAATTTTGACTCGCGTTGAGTAAAATGACAACTTTTATTAGAATACTGACAACATTCTAAGTTTTTCTTGTGAAATTGTGACCGTTTTCTTGTGAAATTCCAACTAATTTTTCACTACAAGCTTTTTTATATTTGCATAGTATGTATGTATTATTAATGTTGTCAATACTAATCTTTATATATCTAGAAAGGCTGGTCCTAAAGAGGGAGGCATTTTTCTCAGGTCTCAAGAAGGTAACAAATACAAGAATGTGTGTGTGTGTGTGTGTGTGTGTGTGTGTGTGTGTGTGTGTGTGTGTGTGTGTGTGTGTGTGTTCTTGTATTTCTACCCTTCTTGAGACACCAAGAAGGAATAGTAGCTTCCATATGAGGAGGTTGTGAACAAGTGATGACATAAATCATGGTCCCAATAACATTACATCTAATAGAGAATGTCTCATCCCCTCTGGTCAACATATGAAATAACAAGTGTGTGTAAAAATTTGAAGTGCTCCCCCTTTGGCCAACATATGTAATAACAAGTGTGTGTAGGAAATTGAAATGCGCCCCCTTGGGCCAAAATTAATCAAATAAAAAATAAAAAATGTATATAGAGACATACTGTAATAACTTGAAGTAAATAATGAAGATAAAAAGACAATAAAAAAAAGAACTAAAAGCAGTCTTTTTCTCACAATGTGTCGACTTTTTTCTTATAAAATTGGCAACAATTTCTCATATTCTTTCTGTTTCTGTAATATTGCGATATTTTCTTTCAATCAATTAGTACTTTTTTGTGTAAAATTATTACTTTTTGATGCAAAATGGTGACATTTGTCATACAAAATTCAGACTTTTATCACAATATTGGCCATTTTTGTTGTTGTTCTTGTAAAACAGTGACACTTTTTGGAGTAAAATTATGACTTTTGTCATCATTTTGCCAAGTAAAAATTCAAATCATTATTATAATATTGCCAACATTTTTTAAGTTTTCTTATAAAGTTGGGACTTTTGTCGAGCAAAATTGCGACTCTTTTCATTATATTACCAAAATTTTTAAGCTTTTCTTGTAAAATTGTGACTGTCATTGAGTGACATTCCAACTTTTATCACAACATTGCACAAATGTTCAGTTTTTCTTGTAAAATTTTGACTCGCGTTGAGTAAAATGACAACTTTTATTAGAATACTCTCAACATTCTAAGTTTTTCTTGTGAAATTGTGACCGTTTTCTTGTGAAATTCCAACTCATTTTCACAACAAGCTTTTTTATATTTGCATAGTATGTATATATTATTAATGTTGTCAATACAAATCTTTATATATCTAGAAAGGCTGGTCCTAAAGAGGGAGGCATTTTTCTCAGGTCTCAAGAATGTAACAAATACAAAAATGTGTGTGTGTGTGTGTGTGTGTGTGTGTGTGTGTTCTTGTATTTCGACCCTTCTTGAGACAGAAGAAGGAAAATTAGCTTCCATATGAGGAGGTGTGAACAAGTGATGACATAAATCATGGTCCCAATAACATTGCATCTAATAGAGAATGTCTCATTTGCACCCCTGCTGGTGACATCTGTCAAAATGAGGGTGGTCCCAAAAAGGAGGGATTTTTCAAATTGACTGTGTGTCGCTTTTAAAAGTGCTCCCCCTCTGGTCAACATATGAAATAACAAGTGTGTGTAAGAAATTGAAATGCGGCCCTTTTGGCCAAAATTATTAAAGAAATCATTAAATATGTATATAGAGACATATCGAATAACTTGAAATAAAAAGAAAAAAAGAAAAAATGAACTAAAAGCAGTCTTTTTCTCACAACTTTTTTCTTATAAAATTGGCAACAATTTCTCATATTCTTTCTGTAATATTGCGATATTTTCTCGTAAAATTAGTACTTTTTTTGTGTACAATTATTACTTTTTGATGCAAAATGGTGACATTTGTCATACAAAATTCTGACTTTTATCACAATATTGCCAATTTTTTTGTTTTTCTTGTAAAACAGTGACATTTTTTGAGTAACATTATGACTTTTGTCATTATTTTGCCAACTAAAAAATTTCAGATTATTACTATAAAATTGCCAACATTTTTCAAGTTTTCTTATAGAGGTGTGACTTTTGTCAAGTAAAATTGTGTGTGTGTGTGTGTTCTTGTATTGCTACCCTTCTTGAGACACCAAGAAGGAAAAGTATCTTCCATATGAGGATGTGTGAACAAGTGATGACATAAATCATGGTCCCAATAACATTGCATCTAATAGAGAATGTCTCATTTGCACCCCTGCTGGTGACATCTATCAAAATGAGGGTGGTCCCAAAAAGGAGGGATTTTTCTAATTGACTGTGTGTCGCTTTTAAAAGTGCTCCCCCTCTGGTCAACATATGAAATAACAAGTGTGTGTAACAAATTGAAATTTGCCCCCTTTGGGCAAAATTAATAAAGAAAAATTAAATAAATATGTATATAGAGACATGCATAAGTAAATAATGAAGATTAAAAACCAATTACAAACAAAAAATAATAAAATTTTAAAAATAACTAACTTTTTCTCACAATGTGTCGACTTTTTTCTTATAAAATTGGCAACAATTTCTCATATTCTTTCTGTTTCTGTAATATTGCGATATTTTCTCGTAAAATTAGTATTTTTTGGTGTAAAATTATTACTTTTTAATGCAAAATGGTGACATTTGCCATACAAAATTTATCACCATATTGCCAATTTTTTTGTTGGTCTTGTAAAACAGTGAAATTTGGCTAAATGATTACTTTTGTCATCATTTTGCCAAGTAAAAATTCAGATTAGTATTATAATATTGCCAACATTTTTCAAGTTTTCTTATAAAGTTGGGACTATTGTCGAGTAAAATTACGACTCTTTTCATTATATGGCCAAAATGTTAAGCTTTTCTTGTAAAAATTGCGACTGTTATTGAGTAAAATTCCAACTTTTATCATAAAATCGCACAAACGTTCGGTTTTTCCTGTAAAATGTTGACTTGCGTTGAGTAAAATTACGACTTTTATTGTAATACTGCCAAAATTCTAAGTTTTTCTTGTGAAGTTGTGACCTTTTTCTTGTGAATTTCCAACTCATTTTTCACAACAAGCTTCTTTATATTTGCATAGTATGTATATATTATTAATGTTGTCAATACTAATCTTTATATATCTAGAAAGGCTGGTCCTAAAGAGGGAGGCATTTTCTCAGGTCTCAAGAAGGTAACAAATACAAGAATGTGTGGGTGTGTGTGTGTGCGCGTGTGTGTGTGTGTGTGTGTGTGTGTGTGTGTGTGTGTGTGTGTGTGTGTGTGTGTGTGTGTGTGTGTGTGTGTGTGTGTGCTGGCTCATTGCTGCAAATATATAAATAACCGCAGATGATTCACCTGTGAATAATTTAAATTGTTTCCCACTTGAAAATAGATTGTTTTTATTTCATTTAGCTGTGTTTAAAGTCCAGCTGTGAGGAGTGAAAATGGGCAGCACGCCTACACACACACCTATACACACCTACACACACACACACACACACACACACACACACACACACACACACACACACACACACACACACACACACACACTACGCAGGGGAAAAAACACATTTAAAGAAACAAACATCACGGAAGGGATTACTCCACCGTGCTGTGAGCGTGTGTGTGAGTGCGTGTGTGTGTGCGTGTGTGTGTGTGTGTGTGTGTGTGTGTGTGTGTGTGTGTGTGTGTGTGTGCAGCAGGTTTAAGACTGACTGACAGCTTGCATCCACGCACTGCATCCCCCCCTTTTCTGCAAGCTGAGTCGCGCATTGCTGTCCTCCACCCCCCCTTAGCCCACCTGCCCCTTCTGCATGCAAATGCATTCATGAAATAGCCATGCTGGGAAGAGCAGTACTGGATCTGGGCCGTGTGTGTCTGTCAGTAGCCGCGTTTCCTTTGCAGTTTCCCGCAAAATAAAAGCCGTATTTCCAAAATTTGGATAAAGTATATTTCCGACTTGTACCGTATTTTTCAGACTATAAGGCGCACTTAATATCCTTTCATTTTCTCAAAAACCGACAGTGCGCCTTATAACCCTGTGCGACGTAATTCTGGTTGTGCTTACCGGCCTCGGAGCTATTTTTTTTTTTTTGGTACACGGTGTAATAGTAAGTGTGATCAGTAGATGACAGTCAAACATAAGAGATAAGTGTAGACTGCTATATGACGCCAGTAAACACCAAAACTTTAAATGTTCCATTGAGAATATAGAACACTACACACTTGGCACCGCGTTTCCATTGCAGTTTCCCGCAAAACAAAAGCTGTATTTCTAAAATTCGGATAAAGTACCTTTGCAACTTGTAACGTATTTTTCGGACTATAAGGCGCACTTAAAATCCTTTAATTTTCTCAAAAACCGACAGTGCGCCTTATAACCTGGTGCGGCGTAATTCTGGTTGTGCTTACCGACCTCGAAGCTATTTTATTTGGTACATGGTGTAATGGTAAGTGTGACCAATAGATGGCAGTCATACATAAGAGATACGTGTAGACTGCATTATGACGCCAGTAAACAACAGCAAAACTTTAAATGTTCCATTGAGAATAAAGAACATTACACACATGGCGCCGCATTTCCATTGCAGTTTCCCGCAAAATAAATGCCGTATTTCCAAACATTTGGATAAAGCACATTTGAGACTTGTACCGTATTTTTCGGACTATAAGGCGCACTTAAAATCCTTTCTTTTTCTCAAAAACCGACAGTGCGCCTTATAGCCCGGTGCGGCATCATTCTGGTTGTGCTTACCGATCTTGAAGCTATTTTATTTGGTACATGGTGCAATGGTAAGTGTGACCACTAGATGGTAGTCACACAAGAGATACGTGTAGACTGCAATATGACGCCAGTAAACAATACCCAAACTTTAAATGTTCCATTCAGAATAAAAAACCTTACACACATGACGGCGCGTTTCCATTGCAGTTTCCCGCAAAATAAAAGCCGTATTTCCAAAAATGTGGATAAAGTACCTTTGCGACTACTACTGTAAATCATGCCATGACCCGGGTCACGGATCATGACAGTACCTCCCCCTGAAGGGACGGTTACCAGACCAAGGTAGAATCCCCACCACCCCCAAAAAAACAGAATAAGTCCAAAGTCAAGGAAGGGCAGAGGGAGGACTTGGCGGTGGGCCGCCAGGCCGAGTGTCCCCGAAGCCACCCGGGGACGAGTCAATTGACGAGACTACGAAGCCGCACCCCTTGATGGATTGTCGGTGCATTAAACATACACTATATTGCCAAAAGTATTTGGCCACCCATCCAAATGATGAGAATCAGGTGTCCTAATCACTTGGCCAGGTGTATAAAATCAAGCACTTAGGCATGGAGACTGTTTCTACAAACACTTGTGAAAGAATGGGCCGCTCTCAGTGATTTCCAGCGTGGAACTCGCTCCTAAATATTCCAAAGTCAACTTTAATATAAGAAAAGTAAAGAGTATGAGAACAACAGCAACTCAGCCACAAAGTGGTAGGCCACATAAACTGACAAGAGAGGGGTCAGCGGGTGCTGAAGCGCATAGTGCAAACATTTCTGTTAGTTGCTACAGAGCTCCAAACTTCAAATTAGCCCACGTACAGTACGCAGAGAGCTTCATGGAATGGGTTTCCATGGCCGAGCAGCTGCATCTAAGTCAGGCATCACCAAGTTCAATGCAAAGCGTGAGATGTAGTGGTGTAAAGCACGTCACCACTGGACTCTAGAGCAGTGGAGACGCCTTCTCTGGACTGATGAATCACGCTTTTCCATCTGGCAATCTGATGGACCAGTCTGGGTTTGGAGGTTGCCAGGAGAATGCTACATTTCGGACTGCATTGCGCCGAGTGTGAAATTTGGTGGAGGAGGAATTATGGTGTGGGGTTGTTTTTCATGAGTTGCAGGCCAGTCAAGTTCATCCACACCAGACTCTGTCATCCATGTCTTTATGGTTGGGAGCATGGAATTCTTCAAAACGTTTTGGTATCCTGGGGCATTCAAAGATCCTTTCACTGGAACAATATACGCTATACGCGCCAGTTAGGTGTCTTCTGTGTTTTTCACCTCGCTCAAGTGTTTTTTCCCGCACTCTAGCATTTTTTGCTGTTCACCCATGGTGACATTTTGGTTTTTAGCTTCACGCTCCGAGTGCTTGTATATATGGAACTGTATAATTGACTGTATTTATATTATTCACATGTGAATAATGCTGTATAATAGACTGTATTTATATTATTTACATGTGAATAATGCTGTATAGTAGACTGTATTTATATTATTCACATGTGAATAATGCTGTATAATAGACTGTATTTATATTATTTACATGTGAATAATGCTGTATAGTAGACTGTATTTATATTATTCACATATAAATAATGCTGTATAATAGACTGTATTTATATTATTCACATGTGAATAATGCTGTATAATAGACTGTATTTATATTATTCACATGTGAATAATGCTGTATAATAGACTGTATTTATGTTATTCACATATAAATAATGCTGAATAATAGACTGTATTTATATTAATCACACGTGAATAATGCTGTATAATAGACTGTATTTATATTATTCACATGTGAATGATGCTGTATAATAGACTGTATTTATATTATTCACATGTGAATAATGCTGTATAATAGACTGTATTTATGTTATTCACATATAAATAATGCTGAATAATAGACTGTATTTATATTAATCACACGTGAATAATGCTGTATAATAGACTGTATTTATATTATTCACATGTAAAAAAATACTTAAGTGTTTATTATTTATTGTGAGCGAACTGTGGTGCTGAATTTCCCCCAGGGATGAATAAAGTACTTTCTATTCTATTCTATTCTATTCTATTTTCATAGGGAGACAGGTCAGGACTACAGGCAGGCCAGTCTAGTACCCACACCCTTTTACTATGAAGTCATGCTGTTGTAACACGCGGCTTTGCATTGTCTTGCTGAAATAAGCAGGGGCGTCCATGTAAAAGACGTTGCTTGGATGGCAACATATGTTGCATTAATGGTGCCTTCACAGATGTTCCAACATTAAGGATCTTGTCTTTGCAGTCTATTCAATTGAATATAGGCTGAAAAGGATTTGCAAATCATTGTATTCTGTTTTTGTGTACCATTTACACAACGTGCCAACTTCACTGGTTTTGGGGTTTGTGTATTGAAATAAAGAAATCATTTAGCAAGAGTTTATAATTAGGGGAAAACGGCAGAGAATAAAAAAAATTATGACCTGCGATGTCTTTTTCCATCTTGGGGAAAAAAATTAAAGACTAATAATCTCATCATCAAAATAATCACCTCAGTAGATGTTTGATGCATGGAGACCGGCACTCCTGCTCAGGATAGAAGAACCTCCTTTGTCAGAAAAATGGCATTTTCCATTTTAAATAGCCCATAGCCCCGCCCACTAGCTGGGACCAATTTGACAGGGGTGAGAGTAAGAATGTTGTTCTTTTGTAAAATACACCATAAATAACCATCACACATCTAAAAGTATTCACATAGTACTTTTGCATTTGTAGATCAGTCATTGTTGGAGATTCAGTGTATTCAGGCTTGGATAACATAACTTTTAAATGTCCAGTGCACTGCAAAAAGTCAGTGTTCAAAAACAAGACAAAAAAATACAAAATTGAGGGGTATTTTATTTGAACTACCGTTAGCAAAATGATCTGAAAATTCGGCTTGTCAAGACTTTCCAAAACAAGTAAAATTAAAGCTGCAAGCAGCGATGGACGGGACCGACTTTGACGTCACATAAAATCCAAACCATAGCAGTAATTAAAACTCTTTGTTCAACTTTTAATCAGAAGCGTTCAATCTCTCTCCTGTGCTAGTTTGAAGCCGACACGACAAACGCGCTCAGAGGAGATAATGTTTGAAAAAAGTGACCGGTTTTTACAAAACTTTTGTTTTGAAGGGGAAATTTCAAACTTCCTGTTGATTTTTGCTGGGGGTTGTCAGTATATGAAATGTAGTGAGACCTACATAGAGGTTTTTGTTTAATGTCTCTAAGACATTCCTACTGGAAGTTACAGGCAGTTCTGTCTGAGATTTCTTCCTCGGAGCAGTTGTGTCTGTGTTTTCTTCCTAGGGGGCGCTAGAGCGCAATTTTGAGTTTTGGGGTTGGGTTTTATATTAGATCGCAATTTTTGCCAGTCCTGATGTGTGTGTCCAGTTTGGTGAGTTTTGAAGCATGTTAAGGGGGTCAAATTACAGCTCAAAGAGGCAAAAGTGACTGTTTTTAGTAAACTTTTGTTTTGAAGGGGGAATTGCCAACTTCCTGTTGATTTTTGCTGAAGGATGTCAATGTATGAAATCTAGGTCTACCTACATAGAGGTTTTTGTTTCATGTCTCCACGACATTCCTACCGGAAGTTACAAGCAGTTTTGTCTGTGTTTTTTCCTAGGGGGCGCTAAAGCGCAAAGTTTCAGTTTTGGGGTTTGGTTTTTTGATTAGATGGCAATTTTCGCCAGTCCTGATGTGTGTGTCAAATATGATGAGTTTTGAAGCATGTTAAGAGGGTCAAATTACAGCTCAAAGAGGCGGCGGAATAATAATAATAATAAAACGCACGAAATACAATAGGGTCCTCTGTCCCAAAAGGACATTGCGGTCCCTAATTAGCTAACCTCAATGAACCCAAAAATACCATAAAATAAGTATATTCTCACTAATAACAAGTGCACTTTTCTTGGTAGAAAAAAAAGAGACCTTTTTGCTCATTATGTTGAAAAATATTCTTAAATGACATAATGATATGCGCTCGGCATTACATTTCTTGAAACCAGCAAACGTATACTAAAAACTAGTTTATTGTTCTTAATGGAAAGGCAACAAGGCAACCGCTTGTTACTCTCGGGGTCTCCTCGCCGCTCAGGAAAATCATATGGTCTAAAAATGCATTTTTCCATGGATAACATGACATCATCGCGCCAAGTGCGTGCTCTTTCAGTCAATTAGTGCGCATATTATTGTAATTTTGAAGAATTCATCTGAATGTGCATGAACTATTTCTGTTCAAAATTGTTTGAAATGTTAAATGTTTAAATATTAACTGTCCGTTTACTGTACTGTGCCAACTGCACTACTATATGAGTACGTATTTTCTATTGTTTCATTGGAAATAAAACAGCAAAGTCCATTTGGCTGTCATCTGTTTTAATTATGAGACACAATTGTGTCAAAGTCATGAATTTTTTTATTTCATGCTTGAAATAAGAAATGATTACTTTTAAAAAGTAGTTTTATACTTGTGAGTGTTGATGACACAGCTTTGCAACACTTGATATTCTAGTTTCAGGCATGTTTTACTCAATATAGGTCATCAAATCTCAGCAACAAGCTGTAATGTCTTACTGAGATCATTTAGGACCAAAACACTTAAAACAAGTAAAACACTCTAACATAAAATCTGCTTAGTGAGAAGAATTATCTTATCAGACAGAAAATAAGCAAATATCACCCTTATTTGAGATATTTCATCTTACTTAGATTTCACTTTTTGCAGTGTGTCCTTCCGTAACACCCAGCTTTTGACAACCATGGTTCGGCCCAAATTAGGCCTAATTAGTCAAGGCAGGTGTGTTCACCTATATAAAGCCCTCAAGCCCCGCCCGGACTCTTTTATCCACCCGTTCAGAGCCATGGTGAGTGACAGGTCACCATTTGTTTGCAGAGCACATGCTTTTCACTGACTAACAAGATTGAATGTTAACAAGGGTTCCTGGTTCGATCCCCACCTTCTGCCAACCACGTCACGTTCGTTGTGTCCTTGAGCAAGGCACCTCACCCTCGCTCCTGATGGGTCGTGGTTAGGGCCTTGCATGGCAGTGTGTGAATGTGTGTGTGAATGGGTGAATGTGGAAATAGTGTCAAAGTGCCTTGAAGGTAGAAAAGCGCTATACAGTATAACCCATTTAATGTTTGTAGTTTGTCCTTGTTGAGCTTCCTTACAAATGTGTAGGTTTGAGAGGAAGTTTAAGGGCAAACAGTGGGGTCAAACTGTCACACGGTACCGAAAGTTCAAACCCCGGCCTAGTCATACCAAAGACGATAAAAATGGGAGCCATTCCCTCCCTGCTTGGCACTCAGCATCAAGGCTTGGAATTGAGGGTTAAATCACCAAAAATGATTCCCGGGCGCGGCAAATATCAACATGAGTAATCAGTCGATCCATACAGCAAATGGAATACTAGCAAAAGGTAATGTGCAGAAAAAAAACCTAATAAAAATGTATCACTTTATGTGTGGGGCACCTTTTGGATCCCAAATATATTTAGTGGTATTTTATTTATCTTTTCACTGAGTACTCAAAAAATATGAAATAAATAAAATCAACAGTGTCCTGCATTATTGATCTTTTAGGGCTCTAATTACTAAATACTGCATATTTCAGTTTTACTATAAAAAACAAAGTTGTTTTAAAAAAAGCCATAAAACCTTTTTTTTTTTTTTTTTTTTAATTTATATCAACTTGAAGTTGATATAGAGATTTACTGTAAGCGTTAAATAAAAAATAATAATTTGACTTATTTTTAACATTTTAATGACTGAGACCCTTTATGGTCTAAAGGTAAAATACATTTAAAAAAATCCATATATTTTGTTATGGTTTGAAAATTAAAGTTAATTTTTCTGTGTGTGGCCCTCAGTGGAAAAAATGTGGACAACCCCAAAGTAAAGGAAATTAAATGAGCTCAAATATACCGACAAATGAGGCATAATGATGCAATGTGTACATACAGCTAGCCTAAATAGCCCGATTAGCACTACGACAAGTCAAAGACATCAACAAAGCGCGCCTTTGTGCATTCACGCACAGTATAAAATGTTTGGTGGACAAAATGAGACAAAGGAGTGGAAGGTTTTACATGTAAAACTGTTGCGTCACAGTCCACACTGTGGTGAGTTCAAGAAGCGCAGAAATTAGGACAAAACGATGTTCACCAAATACTCTCATCATTGCTTCACAATGATCATATTGTGACGCAATCAGGTTGTTTTACTTGTTTTGCAGCGGTATTGTTGCAATGATTGTATCAGGTTGTTTTACTTGTTTTGCAGTGGTATTGTTGCAATGATTATATCAGGTTGTTTTACTTGTTTTGCAGCATTATTGTTGCAATGATTATATCAGGTTGTTTTACTTGTTTTGCAGTGTTATTGTGACAATGATCATATTGTGACGCAATCAGGTTGTTTTACTTGTTTTGCAGCGTTATTGTGACAATGATCATATTGTGAAGCAATCAGGTTGTTTTACTTGTTTTGCAGCGTTATTGTTACAATGATTATATCAGGTTGTTTTACTTGTTTTGGCGTGGCGCAGTGGGAGAGTCGCCGTGCGCAACCCGAGGGTCCCTGGTTCAATCCCCACCTAGTACCAACCTCGTCATGTCCGTTGTGTCCTTGAGCAAGACACTTCACCCTTGCTCCTGATGGGTGCTGGTTAGCGCCTTGCATGGCAGCTCCCTCCATCAGTGTGTGAATGTGTGTGTGAATGGGTAAATGTGGAAGTAGTGTCAAAGCGCTTTGAGTACCTTGAAGGTAGAAAAGCGCTATACAAGTACAACCCATTTATCATTTATTATTTATTTATTGTGACAATGATCATATTGTGAAGCAATTAGGTTGTTTTACTTGTTTTGCAGTGTTATTGTTACAATGATCATATTGTGAAGCAATAAGGTTGTTTTACTTGTTTTGCAGCGTTATTGTGACAATGATTATATCAGGTTGTTTTACTTGTTTTGCAGCATTATTGTGACAATGATCATATTGTGAAGCAATTAGGTTGTTTTACTTGTTTTGCAGCGTTATTGTGACAATGATCATATTGTGAAGCAATCAGGTTGTTTTACTTGTTTTGCAGTGTTATTGTGACAATTATCATATTGTGACGCAATCAGGTTGTTTTATTTGTTTTGCAGCGTTATTGTTGCAATGATTATATCAGGTTGTTTTACTTGTTTTGCAACATTATTGTGACAATGATCATTTTGTGAAACAATCAGGTTGTTTTACTTGTTTTGCAGCGTTATTGTTACAATGATTGTATCAGGTTGTTTTACTTGTTTTGCAGCGGTATTGTGACAATGATCATATTGTGAAGCAATCAGGTTGTTTTACTTGTTTTGCAGTGTAGTTGTTACAATGATCATATTGTGAAGCAATCAGGTTGTTTTACTTGTTTTGCAGCGGTATTGTGACAATGATCATATTGTGAAGCAATTAGGTAGTTTTACTTGTTTTGCAGCGTTATTGTTACAATGATCATATTGTGACGCAAACAGGTTGTTTTACTTGTTTTGCAGCGTTTTTGTTACAATGATTATATCAGGTTGTTTTACTTGTTTTGCAGCATTATTGTGACAATGATCACATTGTGAAGCAATCAGGTTGCTTTACTTGTTTTGCAGCGTTATTGTTACAATGATTATATCAGGTTGTTTTACTTGTTTTGCAGTGTTATTGTGACAATGATCATGTTGTTTTGCTGCGTTATTTTTACAATGATTATATCAGGTTGTTTTACTTGTTTTGCAGCGTAATTGTGACAATGATCATATTGTGACGCAATCAGGTTGTTTTACTTGTTTTGCAGCGTTATTGTTACAATGATTATATCAGGTTGTCTTATTTGTTTTGCAGCATTATTGCATACCTGCCAACTACTCCGGTTTCCCGTAATTAGTACGGTTTTCATCAACCTATTCCGGGTTACGGTTGCAGTGATAAAAAATACGGTTTTTCATTAATTAAATTTTTTTTTTTTTTTTAAAGTTTTATTCACAAAATCGCGTAACAACAATGACATTCGACCTGCTTTTCGTAACTTCCTATCGAGCCATTCCGCGAGGCTATTTATAGCACCGCTGCCAAGCACGAGGCACCTGTTGTCATTGTTTCCAAACGAGCGAACGATCATGGAATCAGCCGGAGAAAAATCGCATACGAGTCTTAAACCGAAAAGAAAACTGCAGTCATTCCGTGAAGAATATTCAAAAGCCTATCCGGGAATAATTATCCGTTCCAAAAAGGGTGAAAACTACGCGAATTGCACCTTGTGCAGACAAGATTTTTCGATCGGACACGGAGGAATTAGCGATGTAAAAGACCACGTTGGGACAAAAAAACAAGTCTAATGCCGTTGCTAAATTTGGATTTTAGCCACAAAAAGGTAATGACACCAATGTTATCTATTGGAATTGTTTAGTACTGTTATACTGTTAAAAGTGTTTATACTATTTATGCTTTCAAGTCCAAGTTGAAGAAATCTTGTTAAATGTTGACAGCATAACTACCAAAATACAGAAGTATGTCCTTAATATTTTTGCAGTGCTATTTCTGTTGAAAAGTTAAAATGATTACATTAGAGATGTGATGTGCCACTTTTCAAGTGTCTGATGGCTTAAATTCATTTTCATTAATTTTTCATATTTTGAATTCTTTTGAAAGGCTTACAAAAAAACTACATTTGAATTGTAATTCCATGCTATTGACAGGACTATTAATTTTAATGAAGTTAGCTTACCATGTTTACAGTATGATAATTGTGATAGAAATGTGAATTTTAGGCACAGAATATTTTTTACAATTGAACAAGGCAGTAGATTATACAAGCTTGGACAGAAAGTTAATAATGACACCAATTTTTTTTTTTAATGGAATTGTTTAGTACTGTTTTACCATTTGTTTACTGTAAAAAGTGTTTATACTGTTTATACTTTCAATTAACAAATTGAAGTCTTGTGAAGGGTTGACAGGATAACTGGCATTAACTGTCAACATAATTTCAAACTATTGAAGTTAGCTTACAGAATAAACATGTCAATCAACCCATATGATTTTTGCTGTAATATTTTTGTTTTGAAAAGTCACTGTGACTGATAGAAAAGTGATGGTTTTAGCAACATTTTAACCTGTCTGAATGCTAATAATCATTTTGCGTCGGGGGGCGAAGCCTGAACCCCCCACCAGGACTTTGTCCTGGACCTACCGGGGCCTGCGGCCCCTGGACCCTGGCTACTAGGTTTTTCTGATTTCAAAAGTTGGCAGGTATGTTATTGTGACAATGATCATATTGTGAAACAATCAGGTTGCTTTACTTGTTTTGCAGCGTTATTGTTACAATGATTATATCAGGTTGTTTTACTTGTTTTGCAGTGTTATTGTTACAATGTTTATATTGTGACACAATCAGGTTGTTTTACTTGTTTTGCAGCGTTGTTGTGACAATGATCATATTGTGAAGCAATCAGGTTGTTTTACTTGTTTTGCAGCGTTATTCTTACAATGATTATATCAGGTTGTTTTACTTGTTTTGCAGTGTTATTGTGACAATGATCATATTGTGACGCAATCAGGTTGTTTTACTTGTTTTGCCGCGTTATTCTTACAATGATTATATCAGGTTGTTTTACTTGTTTTGCAGCGTTATTGTGACAATGATCATATTGTGACAATGATCATATTGTGACGCAATCAGGTTGTTTTACTTGTTTCGCAGCGTTATTGTGACGATCATATTGTGAAGCAATCAGGTTGTTTTACTTGTTTTGCAGCGTTATTGTTACAATGATTATATCAGGTTGTTTTACTTGTTTTGCAGCGTTATTGTGACAATGATCATATTGTAAAGCAATTAAGTTGTTTTACTTGTTTTGCAGCGTTATTGTGACAATGATCATATTGTGACGCAATCAGGTTGTTTTACTTGTTTTGCAGCGTTATTGTAACAATGACCATATTGTGAAGCAATCAAGTTGTTTTACTTGTTTTGCAGTGTTATTGTTACAATGATCATTTTGTGAAGCAATCAGGTTGTTTTACTTGTTTTGCTGCATTATTGTTACAATGATTATATCAGGTTGTTTTACTTGTTTTGCAGCGTAATTGTGACAATGATCATATTGTGACGCAATCAGGTTGATTTACTTGTTTTGCAGCGTTATTGTTACAATGATTATATCAGGTTGTCTTATTTGTTTTGCAGCATTATTGTGACAATGATCATATTGTGAAACAATCAGGTTGCTTTACTTGTTTTGCAGCGTTATTGTTACAACGATTATATCAGGTTGTTTTACTTGTTTTGCAGTGTTATTGTTACAATGATCATATTGTGAAGCAATCAGGTTGTTTTACTTGTTTTGCAGCGTTATTCTTACAATGATTATATCAGGTTGTTTTACTTGTTTTGCAGTGTTGTGACAATGATCATATTGTGACGCAATCAGGTTGTTTTACTTGTTTTGCAGCGTTATTCTTACAATGATTATATCAGGTTGTTTTACTTGTTTTGCAGCGTTATTGTGACAATGATCATATTGTGACAATGATCATATTGTGACGCAATCAGGTTGTTTTACTTGTTTTGCAGCGTTGTGACAATGATCATATTGTGAAGCAATCAGGTTGTTTTACTTGTTTTGCAGCGTTATTGTTACAATGATTATATCAGGTTGTTTTACTTGTTTTGCAGCGTTATTGAGACAATGATCATATTGTAAAGCAATTAGGTTGTTTTACTTGTTTTGCAGCGTTATTGTGACAATGATCATATTGTGACGCAATCAGGTTGTTTTACTTGTTTTGCAGCATTATTGTTACAATGATTATATCAGGTTGTTTTACTTGTTTTGCAGCGTTATTGTGACAATGATCATATTGTGAAGCAATCAGGTTGTTTTACTTGTTTTGCAGTGTTATTGTGACAATGATCATATTGTGAAGCAATCAGCTTGTTTTACTTGTTTTGCAGCATTATTGTGACAATGATCATATTGTGAAGCAATTAGGTTGTTTTACTTGTTTTTTAGCGTTGTGACAATGATCATATTGTGAAGCAATCAGGTTGTTTTACTTGTTTTGCAGCGGCATTGTGACAATGATCATATTGTGACGCAATCAGGTTGTTTTACTTGTTTTGCAGCGTTTGTTACAATGATCATATTGTGACACAATCAGGTTGTTTTACTTGTTTTGCAGCGTTATTGTGACAATGATCATATTGTGAAGCAATCAGGTTTTTACTTGTTTTGCAGCGTTATTGTTGCAATGATTGTATCAGGTTGTTTTACTTGTTTTGCAGTGTTTTTGTGACAATGATCATATTGTGACGCAATCAGGTTGTTTTACTTGTTTTGCAGTGTTATTGTTACAATGATCATATTGTGACGCAATCAGGTTGTTTTACTTGTTCTGCAGCGTTATTGTGACTATGATCATATTGTGACGCAATCAGGTTGTTTTACTTGTTTTGCAGCGTTATTGTTACAATGATTATATCAGGTTGTTTTACTTGTTTTGCAGCGTTATTGTGACAATGATCATATTGTGAAGCAATCAGCTTGTTTTACTTGTTTTGCAGCGTTATTGTTACAATGATTATATCAGGTTGTTTTACTTGTTTTGCAGCGTTATTGTTACAATGATTATATCAGGTTGTTTTACTTGTTTTGCAGCGTTATTGTGACAATGATCATATTGTAAAGCAATTAAGTTGTTTTACTTGTTTTGCAGCGTTATTGTGACAATGATCATATTGTGACGCAATCAGGTTGTTTTACTTGTTTTGCAGCGTTATTGTAACAATGACCATATTGTGAAGCAATCAAGTTGTTTTACTTGTTTTGCAGTGTTATTGTTACAATGATCATTTTGTGAAGCAATCAGGTTGTTTTACTTGTTTTGCTGCGTTATTGTTACAATGATTATATCAGGTTGTTTTACTTGTTTTGCAGCGTAATTGTGACAATGATCATATTGTGACGCAATCAGGTTGTTTTACTTGTTTTGCAGCGTTATTGTTACAATGATTATATCATGTCTTATTTGTTTTGCAGCATTATTGTGACAATGATCATATTGTGAAACAATCAGGTTGCTTTACTTGTTTTGCAGCGTTATTGTTACAACGATTATATCAGGTTGTTTTACTTGTTTTGCAGTGTTATTGTTACAATGATCATATTGTGACACAATCAGGTTGTTTTACTTGTTTTGCAGCGTTATTGTGACAATGATCATATTGTGAAGCAATCAGGTTGTTTTACTTGTTTTGCAGCGTTATTCTTACAATGATTATATCAGGTTGTTTTACTTGTTTTGCAGTGTTGTGACAACGATCATATTGTGACGCAATCAGGTTGTTTTACTTGTTTTGCAGCGTTATTCTTACAATGATTATATCAGGTTGTTTTACTTGTTTTGCAGCGTTATTGTGACAATGATCATATTGTGACAATGATCATATTGTGACGCAATCAGGTTGTTTTACTTGTTTTGCAGCGTTGTGACAATGATCATATTGTGAAGCAATCAGGTTGTTTTACTTGTTTTGCAGCGTTATTGTTACAATGATTATATCAGGTTGTTTTACTTGTTTTGCAGTGTTATTGAGACAATGATCATATTGTAAAGCAATTAGGTTGTTTTCCTTGTTTTGCAGCGTTATTGTGACAATGATCATATTGTGACGCAATCAGGTTGTTTTACTTGTTTTGCAGCATTATTGTTACAATGATTATATCAGGTTGTTTTACTTGTTTTGCAGCGTTATTGTGACAATGATCATATTGTAAAGCAATCAGGTTGTTTTACTTGTTTTGCAGTGTTATTGTGACAATGATCATATTGTGAAGCAATCAGCTTGTTTTACTTGTTTTGCAGCATTATTGTGACAATGATCATATTGTGAAGCAATTAGGTTGTTTTACTTGTTTTTTAGCGTTGTGACAATGATCATATTGTGAAGCAATCAGGTTGTTTTACTTGTTTTGCAGCGGCATTGTGACAATGATCATATTGTGACGCAATCAGGTTGTTTTACTTGTTTTGCAGCGTTATTGTGACAATGATCATATTGTGAAGCAATCAGGTTTTTACTTGTTTTGCAGCGTTATTGTTGCAATGATTGTATCAGGTTGTTTTACTTGCTTTGCAGTGTTTTTGTGACAATGATCATATTGTGACGCAATCAGGTTGTTTTACTTGTTTTGCAGTGTTATTGTTACAATGATCATATTGTGACGCAATCAGGTTGTTTTACTTGTTTTGCAGCGTTATTGTGACTATGATCATATTGTGACGCAATCAGGTTGTTTTACTTGTTTTGCAGCGTTATTGTTACAATGATTATATCAGGTTGTTTTACTTGTTTTGCAGCGTTATTGTGACAATGATCATATTGTGAAGCAATCAGCTTGTTTTACTTGTTTTGCAGCGTTATTGTTACAATGATTATATCAGGTTGTTTTACTTGTTTTGCAGTGTTATTGTGACAATGATCATATTGTGACGCAATCAGGTTGTTTTACTTGTTTTGCAGCGTTATTGTTGCAATGATTATATCAGGTTGTTTTACTTGTTTTGCAGCGTTATTGTGACAATGATCATATTGTGACAATGATCATATTGTGAAGCAATCAGGTTGTTTTACTTGTTTTGCAGCGTTATTGTTACAATGATTATATCAGGTTGTTTTACTTGTTTTGCAGTGTTATTGTGACAATGATCATATTGTGACGCAATCAGGTTGTTTTACTTGTTTTTCAGCGTTATTGTTACAATGATTATATCAGGTTGTTTTACTTGTTTTTCAGCGTTATTGTGACAATGATCATATTGTGAAGCAATCAGGTTGTTTTACTTGTTTTGCAGCGTTATTGTAACAATGATCATATTGTGAAGCAATCAGGTTGTTTTACTTGTTTTGCAGCGTTATTGTTACAATGATTATATCAGGTTGTTTACTTGTTTTGCAGCGTTATTGAGACAATGATCATATTGTGAAACAATCAGGTTGCTTTACTTGTTTTGCAGCGTTATTGTTACAATGATTATATCAGGTTGTTTTACTTGTTTTGCAGCGTTATTGTTACAATGATTATATCAGGTTGTTTTACTTGTTTTGCAGCGTTATTGTGACAATGATCATATTGTGACGCAATCAGGTTGTTTTACTTGTTTTGCAGCGTTATTGTGACAATGATTATATCAGGTTGTTTTACTTGTTTTGCAGTGTTATTGTGACAATGATCATATTGTGACGCAATCAGGTTCTTTTACTTGTTTTGCAGCGTTATTGTGACAATGATCATATTGTGAAGCAATCAGGTTGTTGTACTTGTTTTGCAGCGTTATTGTTACAATGATTATATCAGGTTGTTTTACTTGTTTTGCAGCATTATTGTGACAATGATCATATTGTGACAATGATCATATTGTGACGCAATCAGGTTGTTTTACTTGTTTTTCATGCAACATTTCTACAGAAGTTGCATCTTCTTTGAAATAAATCTATATATTGTACTTGTTTTTGATGGTGAAAACTACCAAAATGCCCCCCACAGCCTTTGATTAGTCAGTCTGTGGCCCTCAGTGGAAAACGTTTGGCCACCCCTGCTATAGACCAACATGAGTATCTTCTCTGCATTGCCAGGTACTATGAAACGGGCAGTATCCGCCCCGGCGTCATCGGGGGATCCAAACCAAAGGTTGCTACACCCAAAGTGGTCGACAAGATTGCCGACTACAAACGCCAAAACCCCACCATGTTTGCCTGGGAGATCCGGGACCGGCTCCTGGCCGAGAGAGTATGCGACAACGACAGCGTGCCCAGCGTCAGCTCCATCAACAGGTACTCATCGTCTAATACACTACCCTTTTTGAGGAATTACCCAAGTGCGATTTTTCTCTCAAATTGCCATTCAATTTGGAGATTTCAAAAATATTTGGCTCAGAGCCCGCGAAAAGGTATAATCTGGCCCGCAAGGTGCGTTTGCCAAGTATAAAAATGAGTTTTTCATGAAAGAAATTGCTGTTCTATATGTGTCCACTGGATGTCGTAATAGCAATTCAAAGTGTAACCCCCGTCACACATGGCAGTGTTTAAAGGTGACGTGTCAGCTGACTGTTGTGGCGGGCGGCAGATGGCGACAGACTGATGCTGTGGCGACACGCAATACCTTCTTTCATTGTAAATTGTCCACTCAAAGGATAAAAAAAAACCCGAAATGGTAAGATGCAAAGACTTAAGTCAACATGACCATTGGTTGGTTAACGACAATGCGATGTGCACCCTGAACTCCATTGTAAAAATGTGTGGTTCTACATTTGTTGTTTGTAGTATTTTTATTTTATGCTTAAATCTACCATGTTCACATTGTTTGTTTGCCGGGATGTTACCTTTAATTCGGCTATCATACTGTTATTGTATGTATATATGTATATGTATATATAACAGTATGATAGCCGGTTAACTGCAATGCGATGTGCACCCTGAACTCCATTGTAAAAATGCATGGTTCTCCATTTGTTGTTTGTAGTATTTTATTCTTAAATCTACCATGTTCACATTGGTTATGTTTGTAGGGATCTTACCTTTAATTCGGCTATCATACTGTTATTGTATGTATATGTATATATAACAGTATGATAGCCAGTTAACGGCAATGCGATGTGCACCCTGAACTCCATTGTAAATATGTGTGGTTCTACATTTGTTGCTTGTAGTATTTTATTCTTAAATCTACCATGTTCACATTAGTTATGTTTGTGAGGGTCTTACCTTTAATTCGGCTATCATACTGTTATTGTATGTATATATGTATATGTATATATAACAGTATGATAGCCGGTTAATGGCAATGCGATGTGCACCCTGAACTCCATTGTAAAAATGTGTGGTTCTACATTTCTTGTTTGTATTTTATTTTCTGCTTAAATCTACCATGTTCACATTGGTTATATTTGTAGGGATCTTACCTTTAATTCGGCTATCATACTGTTATTGTATGTATATATGTATATGTTTATATAACAGTATGATAGCCGGTTAACGGCAATGCGATGTGCACCCTGAACTCCATTGTAAAAATGTGTGGTTCTACATTTGTTGTTGGTAGATTTAAGAATAAAATAAAATACTACAATGTTCACATTGGTTATGTTTGTAGGGATCTTACCTTTAATTCGGCTATCATACTGATATTGTATGTATATGTATGTATAACAGTATGATAGCCGGTTAATGGCAATGCGATGTGCACCCTGAACTCCATTGTAAAAATGTGTGGTTCTACATTTCTTGTTTGTAGTATTTTATTCTTAAATCTACCATGTTCACATTGGTTATGTTTGTAGGGATCTTACCTTTAATTCGGCTATCATACTGTTATTGTATGTATATGTATATATAACAGTATGATAGCCGGTTAACGGCAATGCGATGTGCACCCTGAACTCCATTGTAAAAATGTGTGGTTCTACATTTGTTGTTTGTAGTATTTTATTTTATTCTTAAATCTACCATGTTCACATTGGTTATGTTTGTAGGGATCTTACCTTTAATTCGGCTATCATACTGTTATTGTATGTATATGTATATGTATATATAACAGTATGATAGCCAGTTAACGGCAATGCGATGTGCACCCTGAACTCCATTGTAAATATGTGTGGTTCTACATTTGTTGCTTGTAGTATTTTATTCTTAAATCTACCATGTTCACATTAGTTATGTTTGTGAGGGTCTTACCTTTAATTCGGCTATCATACTGTTATTGTATGTATATATGTATATGTATATATAACAGTATGATAGCCAGTTAATGGCAATGCGATGTGCACCCTGAACTCCATTGTAAAAATGTGTGGTTCTACATTTCTTGTTTGTAGTATTTTATTTTCTGCTTAAATCTACCATGTTCACATTGGTTATATTTGTAGGGATCTTACCTTTAATTCGGCTATCATACTGTTATTGTATGTATATGTATATGTATATATAACAGTATGATAGCCAGTTAACGGCAATGCGATGTGCACCCTGAACTCCATTGTAAATATGTGTGGTTCTACATTTGTTGCTTGTAGTATTTTATTCTTAAATCTACCATGTTCACATTGGTTATGTTTGTAGGGATCTTACCTTTAATTCGGCTATCATACTGTTATTGTATGTGATTATGTATATATAACAGTATGATAGCCGGTTAACGGCAATGCGATGTGCACCCTGAACTCCATTGTAAAAATGTGTGGTTCTACATTTGTTGTTTGTAGTATTTTATTTTCTGCTTAAATCTACCATGTTCACATTGGTTATATTTGTAGGGATCTTACCTTTAATTCGGCTATCATACTGTTATCGTATGTATATGTATATGTATATATAACAGTATGATAGCCGGTTAACGGCAATGCAATGTGCACCCTGAACTCCATTGTAAAAATGCGTGGTTCTCCATTTGTTGTTTGTAGTATTTTATTTTATGCTTAAATGTACCATGTTCACATTGGTTATATTTGTAGGGATCTTACCTTTAATTCGGCTATCATACTGTTATTGTATGTATATATAACAGTATGATAGCCGGTTAACGGCAATGCGATGTGCACCCTGAACTCCATTGTAAAAATGTGTGGTTCTACATTTGTTGTTTGTAGTATTTTATTTTATGCTTAAATCTACCATGTTCACATTGGTAATGTTTGTAGGGATCTTACCTTTAATTCGGCTATCATACTGTTATTGTATGTATATGTATATGTATATGTATATATAACAGTATGATAGCCGGTTAACGGCAATGCGATGTGCACCCTGAACTCCATTGGAAAAATGTGTGGTTCTACATTTGTTGTTTGTATTTTATTTCATGCTTAAATCTACCATGTTCACATTGGTAATGTTTGTAGGGATCTTACCTTTAATTCGGCTATCATACGGTTATTGTATGTATATATAACAGTATGATAGCCGGTTAACGGCAATGCGATGTGCACCCTGAACTCCATTGTAAAAATGTGTGGTTCTACATTTGTTGTTTGTAGTATTTTATTTTATGCTTAAATCTACCATTTTCACATTGGGTATGTTTGTCGGGATCTTACCTTTAATTCAGCTATCATACTGTTATTGTATGTATATATGTATATGTTTATATAACAGTATGATAGCCGGTTAACGGCAATGCGATGTGCACCCTGAACTCCATTGTAAAAATGTGTGGTTCTACATTTGTTGTTGGTAGATTTAAGAATAAAATAAAATACTACAATGTTCACATTGGTTATGTTTGTAGGAATCTTACCTTTAATTCGGCTATCATACTGATATTGTATGTATATGTATGTATAACAGTATGATAGCCGGTTAATGGCAATGCGATGTGCACCCTGAACTCCATTGTAAAAATGTGTGGTTCTACATTTCTTGTTTGTAGTATTTTATTCTTAAATCTACCATGTTCACATTGGTTATGTTTGTAGGGATCTTACCTTTAATTCGGCTATCATACTGTTATTGTATGTATATGTATATATAACAGTATGATAGCCGGTTAACGGCAATGCGATGTGCACCCTGAACTCCATTGTAAAAATGTGTGGTTCTACATTTGTTTGTAGTATTTTATTTTATGCTTAAATCTACCATGTTCACATTGGTAATGTTTGTAGGGATCTTACCTTTAATTCGGCTATCATACAGTTATTGTATGTGTATGTATATATAACAGTATGATAGCCGGTTAACGGCAATGCGATGTGCACCCTGAACTCCATTGTAAAAATGTTACCATGTTATGTTTGTCGGGATCTTACCTTTAATTCGGCTATTATACTGTTGTATGTATATATATATATATATATATATATATGTATATATATACATATATATATATATATATGTATATATAACAGTATGATAGCCGAATTAAAGGTAAGATCCCTACAAACATAACCAATGTGAACATGGTAGATTTAAGCATAAAATAAAATACAACAAATGTAGAACCACACATTTTTACAATGGAGTTCAGGGTGCACATCGCATTGCCGTTAACCAACCAAAGGTCATGTTGACTTAAGTCTTTGCATCTTACCATTTCGTTTTTTTTTATCCTTTGACTGGATAACTTACAATGAAAGAAGGTATTGCGTGTCGCTACAGCATCAGTCCGTCGCCATCTGACAATTATTTTGATTATATTATAATTGTAATATTCGAATGGCAATAAATCAATGTGTTGTTGCAGTTGCGTTGTCATCAATGCGGCGGTTTGAGGAAACGCTCGGTTTTTGAAACCACAACAATTTTGTCCGCTGAATTTTTAACTAACTTGAAGTGTTTTGCTAAGAGGAATATTTTGTAATATGTACATTTTTAAGAATGACTTTGTTCTACTTTTGGCCAAAGTAAGACAAAGAAAACTATTTCAAAGTTGTCTTTATTTTTTAATTATTATGCCATGATTTTATCAGTCCGGCCTCCATGAACTATAAATAATAATAAATAATCAATAAAAAACTATACAGTGATTTTTAATGTAATGTAATCATAATATATCATAATACAAGCAACCATTTAAAAGGATATAAACTTTGATTTCTCATTACTGGAGAATTGTTTAACGTTGTACTGTAATTGAAAGGTAAATAACTTCTAGTCATCCTAAATAAATAAACAAAAAATAATAATAAAATGGACTAATTTCTGTAAGCAAAAATTTAACTTAATTTTAAGTAAAAAAAAAGTTCCTAGTTCCTAACCTATAATTGTTGTCTTTTTAAAAATATAACTAAAGATGTCCACATTGTCTACGTGCTGAAAGATTCATTTATGATTGCTGTCTTTATAAAAATATAGTTATAGATGTCAACATTGTGTGTGCTGAAAGATTCATTTATGATTGTTTATCAGAATATAACGATAGATGTAACATTGTATGTGCTGAAGGATTCATTTATGATTGTTTATCAAAATACACAATATTGACATCTATAGTTATATGTGCTGAATATTCTTTTATGATTGTTCATCAAAATATAACTATAGATGTCAACATTGTGTATGTGATGAAAGATTAATTTATGATTGTTTATCAAAATATAACTATAGATGTCAACATTGTGTATGTGCTGAAAGATTAATTTATGATTGTTTATCAAAATATAACTATAGATGTCAACATTGTGTACGTGCTGAAAGATTAATTTATGATTGTTTATCAAAATATAAGTATAGATGTCAACATTGTGTATGTGCTGAAAGATTAATTTATGATTGTTTATCAAAATATAACTATAGATGTCAACATTGTGTATGTGCTGAAAGATTAATTAATGATTGTTTATCAAAATATAACTATAGATGTCAACATTGTGTATGTGCTGAAAGATTAATTTATGATTGTTTATCAAAATATAAGTATAGATGTCAACATTGTGTATGTGCTGAAAGATTAATTTATGATTGTTTATCAAAATATAACTATAGATGTCAACATTGTGTATGTGCTGAAAGATTAATTAATGATTGTTTATCAAAATATAACTATAGATGTCAACATTGTGTATGTGCTGAAAGATTCATTTATGATTGTTTATCAAAATATAACTATAGATGTCAACATTGTGTATGTGCTGAAAGATTCATTTATGATTGTTTATCAAAATATAACTATAGATGTCAACATTCTGTATGTGCTGAAAGATTCATTTATGATTATTTATCAAAATATAACTATAGATGTCAACATTGTGTATGTGCTGAAAGATTAATTTATGATTGTTTATCAAATTATAACTATAGATGTCAACATTGTGTATGTGCTGAAAGATTAATTAATGATTGTTTATCAAAATATAACTATAGATGTCAACATTGTGTATGTACTGAAAGATTAATTTATGATTGTTTATCAAAATATAACTATAGATGTCAACATTGTTTATGTGCTGAAGGATTCATTTATGATTGTTTATCAGAATAGAACTATAGATGTCAACATTGTGTATGTGCTGAAAGATTCATTTATGATTGTTTATCAAAATACACAATGCTGACATCTATAGTTATATGTGCTGAAAGATTCATTTATGATTGTTTATCAAAATATAACTATAGATGTCAACATTGTGTATGTGCTGAAAGATTCATTTATGATTGTTTATCAAAATATAACTATAGATGTCAACATTGTGTATGTGCTGAAAGATTCATTTATGATTGTTTATCAAAATATAACTATAGATGTCAACATTGTGTATGTGCTGAAAGATTAATTAATGATTGTTTATCAAAATATAACTATAGATGTCAACATTGTGTACGTGCTGAAAGATTCATTTATGATTGTTTATCAAAATATAACTATAGATGTCAACATTGTGTATGTGCTGAAAGATTAAATTGATTGTTTATCAAAATATAACTACAGATGTCAACATCGTGTATGTGCTGAAAGATTCATTTATGATTGTTTATCAAAATATAAGTATAGATGTCAACATTGTGTATGTGCTGAAAGATTCATTTATGATTGTTAATCACAATATAAGTATAGATGTCAACATTGTGTACGTGCTGAAAGATTCGTTTATGATTGTTGTCTTTGGTAAAAAAGTCTTTTAGGTTTTGCTCACATTTGGTACTTGCATGAGAAATAAACGTTAAAAGTACATCAAACAAACCTTTAACAAAGTGATCACTGCAAACTCGTGCATTCTTCGACTCTGCTCACTTGGACTGCTCCCTTGGACATCGACTGTAATGATACCAAGTACAAGAGCCATATATAGTCGATACTACAACGATTACATCGATATTTTTTATTATCGACAAACTCTTGTCATTTTTAATTGTTTATAAAGTCAGGAAATATGTCCCTGGACACATGAGAACATTAATTATGAACAATGTATGATCCTGTAACTACTTGGTATTGGATCTGTACCTAAATTTACAGTATCACTCCAAACTTATGTAAGGTATAAAACAAGAGAAGAACAAGTGATTATTACATGTATACACGTTGAAACAGAAAGTAAGCAGATTTTAACAGTAAATGAACAAGTAGATTACTAATGTTGACAAAATGATAGGTAGATAAATGACACAATATGTTACTGCATACATCAGCAGACTAATTAGGAGCCTTTGTTTGTTTACTTACGACTAAACAAGATCCAAGAGGCAGCCACGGAACCAGAGGGAATACAGGGAGACGAGACACACAGCTCGTAAAGCTGTAACGGAGGAATGCTGCTGGAAGACGACAAGGAAACACGAGAGACAAATGAACACTGAGGGGGAGAAACACAGAGAGAGAGAGTGCATAGAGCTAGGGTTTGTCGGCTTACTGTACGGGAACAGGTGGATACGTTCTGGCTCGGATGTCTGTGGGCGGGTGTGGGGGCAGGAGTGAGGCGTTTCTCTCTCTCTCTCTCTCTCTCTCTCTCTCTCTCTCTCTCTCTCTCTCTCTCTCTCTCTCTCTCTCTCTCTCTCTCTCTCGTCTCGTCAGTCAGTCAGTCAGTCAGTCAGTCAGTCAGTCAGTCAGTCAGTCAGTCAGTCAGTCAGTCAGTCAGTCAGTCAGTCAGTCAGTCAGTCAG
Organism: Nerophis lumbriciformis; assembly: GCF_033978685.3. NCBI lineage: Eukaryota > Metazoa > Chordata > Actinopteri > Syngnathiformes > Syngnathidae > Nerophis > Nerophis lumbriciformis. Next base: position 32,835,371 of record NC_084563.2, on the reverse strand, counting down.
TCAGTCAGTCAGTCAGTCAGTCAGTCAGTCAGTCAGTCAGTCAGTCAGTCAGTCAGTCAGTCAGTCAGTCAGTCAGTCAGTCAGTCAGTCAGTCAGTCACAGGTTGCTACATTCTGGCTTGGAGGTCTGTGGGGTTTAGGGTCAGGAGTGAGGCGTTAATCTGTGGGCAGGCAGAGGTGGTCGAGATCCAAGAGGCAGCCAAGGAACCAGAGGGAATACAGGGAGACGAGACACACATCTCGTAATGCGGGAACGGAGGAATGCTGCTGGAAGAAGACAAGGAAACACGAGACAAATGAACACGGAGGCGGAGAAACACAGAAAGAGAGTGCATAGAGCTAGGGTTTTTCTGCTTACTGAACGGGAACAGGTCGCTACGTTCTGGCCCGGAACGCAGGTTTGCACTGGCTTAAGAAGCCCAGTGCTGATTGCAGATGGAAAGCAGCTGCCTGCTGCAGCCGGAGTGGCGTGCGCAGAATGAATGCGCACTGGGGTGCGCCCGGGCCGTGACATTTCTGTTAAAATAAAGTTTTGTTGTGGTGCCCTTTTATTTTGAAAAGTACCGAATTGTATTTTGGTACTTGCACCAAAATATCGGTGTCGGGACGACCCCGGTCGTGTCTGTGTGCACAATATACAGAATGTGTGTCTGAGGGCCCGTAGTCTCCACGTAGATGAAGTGGCTGCGGCCCAGAGGTCAGTGCCAAGGCTCTCGCCCCTGAGCACGGAGCCGGAGAAGGCGGGGGAAGTAGGAGAGCGAAGAAGTGGGCAAAAGAGGCAAACAAAAGGGGAGGGAAGGTGGACACAAAGGAAGGAGAGAAAGGGAGGGAAGGGAAGAGAAGATGGGGACAGGATAAGGAGAGGGGTTAGGGAGGGAAGGGAAAGAGAGAGGAAGAAGGCGCTTGCATGGGCAGCCAAGCAGGAAGTGTGAGGCCCCTGAGCCATGTCAGCCAAGTACACACACACACACACGGCTCCCACGATGGTTATGTTCTCACGTCCCCTGTCCTCCCCCCACCCTCCCTTACACACTCACATAAATGACCAATTCTCTGACACTGTCTGCTCTCGTTCTCTGGCAGGATCATTCGGACCAAGGTTCAGCAGCCGCCGGGCCAAACGGGCTCAATGACGGCTCACAATTTAGGTAGGTGGCTGACTCTGCACCCCGTCAAAGCACCTTTTACATATTATTATTATCACGGTGACCTTTTTTCCCCCCCACGTCCATCCGTCTCCAAGCCGGGAGACACAGTCTGGTGTGTCGTGGGAGATTGTCATTTCACCTATATGGGTTAAAAATATTTTTTGCAAACCCGTAATAATAATCTGCAAATGTGGTGTTGAGTGTCGGTGCTGCCTAGAGCTCGGCAGAGTAACGGTGTCACACTCTTCCATACCAGTAGGTGGCAGCAGGTAGTGTCAGGTTCAAACACTGATGACATCTATTAAACAAGACAAGAGGCAAATAATTCGAGAGAGACACAATTTGGACTCAATATTGAGGAGAGTCGTCTGTACACTGTACCCTTGCACAGTATCTCAGCACGCTCTGCCAAAAGATTGCACGCCTCCTTCTTTTATTTTGGACACTCCCCGACCGCATGGCCACCGCTGTTTCCAAAGGACAATGGTCGCAAAAAGTTCACAGAAAAGGTCGTAAACAATTCACAGAAAAGGTCGGTTAAAAAAGAGTTCGTAAGATAGTTCAAAAAGAGGTCCATAAAATAGTTAGACTTCGTAAAATACTTCAAAAAGAGGTCGTCTGGAAATTGGGCAGATGCTGCCATCTCTCCGCTTTGAGGTCCTTGGGTTAGAACAATATCTTTCTGTTGATTACCATACATGAGAGAAAACAGAAAACCCCTTCATCTTGCTTTCCCCCTTACACAGTGGAGTTTTACGAGCCTTCTTCTTGGTAGGTTTCAAAGACATCTTTGTGTTACTCAAATGTAACACAAAGTTTTTGTGAGAATTTAGAAACAATTTTTCCAACAGGTAGCTAATTGCTTTGATGGTTTGTCGTGATCGCAATATGCAGACGACAGCGTGCAGGTAAAAAGGTATCTAATGCTTAAACCAAAAATAAAGGCCAAACTAAAACTAAACTGGGGGGGACGCGGTTGGAAGAGTGGCCGTGCCAACAACTTGAGGGATCCTGGTTCAATCCCCACCTTCTACCAACCTCGTTGCGTCCTTGAGCAAGACACTTCACCCTTGCTCCTGATGGGTCGTCTTCAGGGCATACCTGCCAACCCTCCCGATTTTCCCAGGAGACTCCCGAATTTCAGTGCCCCTCCCAAAAATTTCCCGGGGCAACCATTCTCTCGAATTTCTCCCGATTTTCACCCGGACAACAGTATTGGGGGCGTGCCTTAAAGGCGCTGCCTTTAGCGTCCTCTACAACCTGTCGTCACGTCCGCTTTTTCTCCATTCAAACAGCGTGCCGGCCCAGTCACATAATATATGCGGCTTTTAGACACACACAAGTGAATGCAAGGCATACTTGGTCAACAGCCATACAGGTCACACTGAGGGTGGCCATATAAACAACTTTAACACTGTTACAAATATGCGCCACACTGTGAACTCATGACCAATGACAAACACATTTCGGGAGAACATCCGCACCGTAACACAACATAAACACGGGCGGAATAGCTGGGTTGGTAAAGTGGCGGTGCCAGCAACTTGAGGGTTCCAGGTTCGATTCCCGCTTCCACCATCCTAGTCACTGTCGTTGTGTCCTTGGGCAAGACACTTTACCCACCTTCTCCCAGTGCCACCCACACTGGTTTAAATGTAACTTAGATATCGGGTGTCACTATGTAAAGCGCTATATAAATATAATTCACTTCACTTCACAAAACAAATACCCAGAACGCCTTGCGGCACTAACTCTTCCGGGACGCTACAATATACACCCCCGCTACTACCAAACCCCGCCCACCTCAACCCCCCCCCACCCCCCACCCCCCACCCCCACCCCACACCCCACCCACCCGCCATCTCCCGAATTCGGAGGTCTCAAGGTTGGCAAGTACGGTTTAGGGCCTTGCACGGCAGCTCCCGCCATCAGTGTGTGAATGTGTGTGTGAATGTGGAAATAGTGAGTACCTTGAAGGTAGAAAAGCACTATACAAGTACAACCAAAACAAGTATAACTGGCTACAAAGTAAACAGAAACAGAATGCTGGACGACAGCAAAGACTTACTGTGGAGCAAAGACCGTGTCCACAAAAGTGCACCCGAACATGACATAACAATCAAAAATGTCCCCACAAAGAAGGATAAAAACAACTGAAATATTCTTCATTGGTGCGGGGAATATCGCTCCAAAGGAAGACAAAGGAAAACTGCTACAGGAAAATACCAACAAAACAGGAAAAGCCACCAAAATAGGTTGAAAAACACTGCATTATAAAGTGGTAAACATGCACATTTAGAACATTATATCGTATTATGGATGCATGACTATTAATATTACAAACAATGCCGAGGCATTCATAGCAGGAGTGATTAAGTAGATGATGCTTGCACCTTAAAGGGGCCGTCAGAGACATTCTTCAGATCAATTCTTCTGCCGTTGTTACAAATTAAATGTTGGGTGGGATTTTGAATGAAACATAAGAAGTCGATAAACAACATTAATATGTAACGCTGGGGGGAATTCCATGTTTACACTCAATTTCAATATTTCAACTGTTCACATACACTCCAATAAGTCCGGTCCTTTGGACGTGAATTAAAGGAGAACTGCACTTTTTTTTGTTCACAATCATAACGAGAGATGTATCTAGTTTGCACTTTGTCTATATTACAATTATCATTATTATCGATTCATTCTATTTTTTATTTTCCTATTTTAATGATGTTGGATCTGTGTTGTAAATTAGCTTTGGCTACAAACACTATGATGCATACTTTGGATAACTGTTTCAGATGTCTGTTTTGTCATGTCTGTGTGATCATGTTTTTGTTTTGGTCATGTTCGTTTTGGTTTTTGGACTTTTTGTGCACTTTTGTTTTGTCACCATAGCAACCATTAGTTTTCACCTGTCACGTCACGCACCTGTTTCACATTTTGAGTCACGCACCTGTTTTCGTTAATCATGTCTATAGTATTTAAGTTAATTGTTTTCAGTTTGTCGTTCTGACGACATACTGTCATGACTTGGTCTTGGGTGTTAGCTTTTCCGGGATGCAACGGAAAGTTGGCTCGGGCGAGACGGGAATGTAAGTACATTTTTTTTTTGTAGTTAGTCTTTAAATAAAAAGGTACTTACATTCCCGTCTCGCCCGTCAGAACGACAAACTGAAAACAATGAACTTAAATACTATAGACATGATTAACGAAAAAAGGTGCGTGACTCAAAATGTGAAACAGGTGCGTGACGTGACAGGTGAAAACTAATGGTTGCTATGGTGACAAAACAAAAGTGCACAAAAAGTCCAAAAACCAAAACGAACATGACCAAAACAAAAACATGATCACACAGACATGACATGTTTTTGTATCTGTCCTTATTTCAAATAAACCTCTATAATAATAATAAGACAAAAGGTTTGGGTTTTTTTTGCATTCTAATGTGTAAAAATCGGCTAGTTCTTGGTGGCTAGCAATGTATGATAATGGTAGAAATAAATTTCTACGTCCAAATCACTTTAAAATGCATTCAAAAACCGTCAATACTTTATTTACGTTCTGTAATCTGTATAATAACCAAGCTGTAGCGACATTATTGTAAGAGTGAACACCGAGGAACTCTTTTTCTGGTGTACTAACACATCGGCGTGCTACGGTATTAGCTGTAAGAGCTAACAATGGCAAGAGATAAGCTAGCGTCAAGACAACACGGAACGCGTTTGTTTGTAATGCACAACACAATGTGAGAAGACACCAATCAGTAGTGAGTGGAAAACATGAACAATATGCTTGGTTGCTTTGTTGGGTCTGCTCCTGTCCCTGGCCATGCTCCCCCGACCCCAGCAGACAATGGCCACAACAGTGTATGTTTGTTTTTGTTTTTATTAATTTTCCTTGTGTTCTTTGATGTTTCCCTCTTACACATATTTTTATGTGTGCTATGACTGTGAGGTTTTTTTCTTCCTTGGCCTCAGTCTGGACCCCCTCTCCAGGGGACCAGGCTTAGACTGAATATATTTTTTTTCCACATTTTGCAGCTTTGAGTCACTTTCACCTCACTCTCTCGGCTTCCGTCTGGTCCGACGTCTCACTCGCTTCTCCAACCAAACGGTTCATCCTCCATATATTCAGCCTCAAAAAGATAAGGTTGTGAATCTTCCTTTGTCCAAAAATAGTTGAATAAAATTCTACCCAAACATTTAATAAAGTCAAATACGAATAAGGCAACAGGAGAAGTATCCAACACTTCTCGTTTCTAAAGTCAATCTGTACAGCAGATAGGATCATCGACGTCAGGGGTGTCCAAACTTTTTGACTGGGGGCCTCGCGTTGGGTTTGAAAAAGTACAAAGTACATGCGACTACAAGCAAAGTAACGATATCTATACAAACCCCAAAACCAGTAAAGTTGTCACATTGTGTAAATGGTAAATAAAAACCGAATACAATGATTTGCAAATCCTTTTCAACTTATATTCAATTGAATAGACTGCAAAGACAAGATATTTCATGTTCACACTGGAAAACTTTATTTTTTGCAAATATTAGCTCATTTGGAATTTGAAGCCTGCAACATGTTTCAAAAAAGCTGGCACAAGTGGCAAAAAAGACTGAGGAATTTGAGGAATACTCACCAAATACTTATTTGGAACATCCCACAGGTGAACAGGCTAATTGGGAACAGGTGGGTGCCATGATTGGGTATAAAAGCAGCTTCCATGAAATGCTCAGTCGTTCACAAACAAGGATGGGGCGAGGGTCACCACTTTGTCAACAAATACGTGAGCAAATTGTCCAACAGTTCAAGAACATTTCTCAACCAGCTATTGCAAGGAATTTAGGGATTTCATCATCTACGGTCCGTAATATCATCAAATGGTTCGGAGAATCTGGAGAAATCACTGCACATAAGCGGAAACCAACATTGAATGACCGTGACCTTCGATCCCTCAGGCGGTACTGCATCAAAAAGCGACATCAGTGTGTAAAGGATATCACCACATGGGCTCAGGAACACTTCAGAAAACCACTGTCAGTAACTATAGTTTGTCGCTACATCTGTAAGTGCAAGTTAAAACTCTACTATGCAAAGCGGAAGCCATTTATCAACAACACCCAGAATTGCCGCCGGCTCAGATGGAACAGATGCAAAGTGGAAAAATGTTCTGTGGTCTGACGAGTCCACATATCAAATTGTTTGTGGAAACTGTGGATGTCGTGTCCTCCGGACCAAAGAGGAAAATAACCAGTGTTCTAGGCGCAAAGTGTAAAAGCCAGCATGTGTGATGGTATGGGGGTGTATTAGTGCCCAAGACATGGGTAACTTACACATCTGTGAAGGCGCCATTAATGCTGAAAGGTACACACAGACGTTATCATGGACACCCTTGCTTATTTCAGCAAGACAATGCCAAGCCACGTGTTACAACAGCGTGGCTTCATAGTAAGAGTGCGGGTACTAGACTGGCCTGCCTGTAGTCCAGACCTGTCTCCCATTGACCATGTGTGGCGCATTATGAAACCTAAAATAGCACAATGTAGACTGTTGAACAACTTAAGCTGTACATCAAGCAAGAATGGGAAAGAATTCCACCTGAGAAGCTTAAAAAATGTGTCCTCAGTTCCCAAACGTTTACTGAGTGTTGTTAAAAGGAAAGGCCATGAACATTAAATATCTTGTCTTTGCAGTCTATTAAATTGAATATAAGTTGAAAAAGATTAGCAAATCATTGTATTCTGTTTTTATTTACCATTTACACAACGTGACAACTTCATTGGTTTTGGGTTTTGTACATATATATGTACATATATACATATATTTACGTATATATGTATATATATACATATATGTACATATATACATATATGTATATATGCACATATATACATATATGTATATACGTAGAGCCATGAAACAAAAACCTCTATGTAGGTCTGACTTAGACCTAGATTTCATACATTGACATCCTTCAGCAAAAATCAACAAGAAGTTGTCAATTCCCCCTTCAAAACAAAAGTTTACTAAAAACAGTCACTTTTGCCTCTTTGAGCTGTAATTTGACCCCCTTAACATGCTTCAAAACTCACCAAACTGGACACACACATCAGGACTGGCAAAAATTGTGATCTAATAAAAAAAAACAACCCAAAACTCTAAATTGCGCTCTAGCGCCCCCTAGGAAGAAAACACATACACAACTGCTCCTAGGAAGAAAACTCAGACAAAACTGCCTGTAACTTCCAGTAGGAAAAAAAAAACTTTATGTAGGTCTCACTTAGACCTACATTTCTTATATTGACAACCCCCAACAAAAATCAACAGGAAGTTTGCAATTCCCCCTTCAAACCAAAAGTTTTGTAAAAACAGGTCACCTTTTTTCAAACATTATCTCCTCTGAGCGCGTTTGTCGTGTCTGCTTCAAACTAGCACAGGAGAGAGATTGAACCCTTCTGATTAAAAGTTGACCAAAGAGTTTTAATTACTGTTTCGGTTTGGATTTTATGTGCCGTCAAAGTCGGTCCCGTCCATTGCTGCTTGCAGCTTTAATTCTGTTTGTATTTATTTGTTCTTATAAAACACTCATGCAATGCCACACACAGATATAAATAGTCAGCTAAACAATTGGAGTAGTCTTTAAAAATATTTTACTGATGGACAAATGAATAGAAATAGGCTAGATGAATAAATGAACATTCAATCAGCATGCTAAATCAAATTATAACCTACATTCTTGTATGACAACAGAATGGCTAGCAGAACAGAAGGCAGAGGAAACTACACCTTTTCATTTAGTATTTGCTTTACAGGTCACAAAAAAAAGGTCAATTCGGATCGCTAACGCTGTTAGCATAAATGAATGGGATTTAACATAGAGAAAATTAGCATCACGGCTAACGGAGAAATATTTTCGGTTCATTATGAGACTGTGGTGGTACATAAACCTAGATAGCTTGAGTGGAAGTCTGCTGGAGTAGTCTACAGTCATACAGTAACAAGCATTTACACCTCTATTACACTTAAATACCATAGAGCAGTGGTTCTTAACTTTGTTGGAGGTGCCGAACCCCACCTGTTTCAAATGTGCATTCACCGAACCCTTCTTTAGTGAAAAATATTATTTATATTTAAAAAAAATTCAAGACAAAGTTGTATGTTTTTTTTTACTGGTGCACAATATGAACCGTGCATGAACATCACCTTGTTCCAAGAACAAAACCAACACAGTGCATGAACTCACAACAAATTACTGTCAGGTTCAAACACCGAACTATCTATTACACAAGACAAGAAGAAGGAGACAAGACTCTGCAGCATTGCGTGGACATCGGGGGCGGTACCACTGGATTGGCAGAACGGGGTGGTGGTTCCTCTCTTTAAGAAGGGGAACCGGAGGGTGTGTTCTAACTATCGTGGGATCACACTCCTCAGCCTTCCCGGTAAGGTCTATTCAGGTGTACTGGAGAGGAGGCTACACCGGATAGTCGAACCTCGGATTCAGGAGGAACAGTGTGGTTTTCGTCCTGGTCGTGGAACTGTGGACCAGCTCTATACTCTCAGCAGGGTCCTTGAGGGTGCATGGGAGTTTGCCCAACCAGTCTACATGTGTTTTGTGGTCTTGGAGAAGGCATTCGACCGTGTCCCTCGGGAAGTCCTGTGGGGAGTGCTCAGAGAGTATGGGGTATCGGACTGTCTGATTGTGGCAGTCCGCTCACTGTATGCTCAGTGTCAGAGCTTGGTCCGCATTGCCGTTAGTAAGTCGGACACGTTTCCAGTGAGGGTTGGACTCCGCCAAGGCTGCCCTTTGTCACCCATTCTGTTCATAACTTTTATGGACAGAATTTCTAGGCGCAGTCAAGGCGTTGAGGGGATCTGGTTTGGTGGCTGCAGGATTAGGTCTCTGCTTTTTGCAGATGATGTGGTCCTGATGGCTTCATCTGGCCAGGATCTTCAGCTCTCACTGGATCGGTTCGCAGCTGAGTGTGAAGCGACTGGGATGAGAATCAGCACCTCCAAGTCCGAGTCCATGGTTCTCGCCCGGAAATTGTGGAGTGCCATCTCCGGGTTGGGGAGGAGATCTTGCCCCAAGTGGAGGAGTTCAAGTACCTCGGAGTCTTGTTCACGAGTGAGGGAAGAGTGGATCGTGAGATCGACAGGCAGATCGGTGCGGCGTCTTCAGTAATGCGGACGCTGTATCGATCCGTTGTGGTGAAGAAGGAGCTGAGCCGGAAGGCAAAGCTCTCAATTTACCGGTCGATCTACGTTCCCATTCTCACCTATGGTCATGAGCTTTGGGTTATGACCGAAAGGACAAGATCACAGTTACAAGCGGCCGAAATGAGTTTCCTCCGCCGGGTGGCGGGGCTCTCCCTTAGAGATAGGGTGAGATGCTCTGCCATCCGGGAGGAGCTCAAAGTAAAGCCGCTGCTCCTCCACATCGAGAGGAGCCAGATGAGGTGGTTCGGGCATCTGGTCAGAATGCCACCCGAACGCCTCCCTAGGGAGGTGTTTAGGGCACGTCCGACCGGTAGGAGGCCACGGGGAAGACCCAGGACACGTTGGGAAGACTACGTCTCCCGGCTGGCCTGGGAACGCCTCGGGGTCCCACAGGAAGAGCTGGACGAAGTGGCTGGGGAGAGGGAAGTCTGGGCTTCCCTGCTTAGGCTGCTGCCCCCGCGACCCGACCTCGGATAAGCGGAAGAAGATGGATGGATGGATGGATGGAAGAAGAAGGAATCAAGCAGAGACAGAGTTGAATTTTACTCATGAGGAGAGACGTATTGGGCTGTACACTCGGATACAGTTTCCCCCTACGCTCTAAGGTACAGCCCCACGTGCTCCTCTATTTATTCGGGAAGTCCCTAGTTAACATCACTAAGGCTGCTTCTGAAGGGAGGGGTAATGCAAGCAGCCCCAGTAGACACAATACATGATTATTCAGAATTCGCCCTGTCTCTGTTTTGTCTGCGTTGAGGTACTCGATGTCCGTCCTTGGCAGTCAGCAGGCAGGGTCTGGAAACAAACTGCTGACACGAGACAACTCGCAAAGCAAGATTACAAGTTGTGCCTTTGCACAGATAGAAAAGTACAACTTCAGCACTATAATAACTATAGCAACGGCCTTTAAGCATGAGAGTTGTGTGATAACTTATACATAATTATTCTTTTTTTACACACCTGCAACTCAGATGGAAAATTAAAGGGAACATTGTTTGGGGGTATCCATAATACGCCGATAGGGAGAAGTTTTTATTTACCTTCGCCGAACCCCTGAGACCGAATCACCAAACCCCTAGAGTTCGATCGAACCCAGCTTAAGAACCACTGCCATAGTTCAAATATGTTTACCCCAGTAATATGATCAAAACTTACCTGACTGGATGAAGTCCTTGGGCTCAAATACTAGTGTGGTCTGTAGTGTGTAGCATGCTGGGAATGATCTGTGCATGTGATGGAAGAATGGACTACACATGAGATTGAGGAATGCACAGTGCAGGGTTGAACTTCTACTGAATTTGCATGAAATCAGGTTGTTTTAGCTAATAATCATGCTGCAAGATCTAGCATGTTGCATTCAATGGTTATTCCCTTTATTTTTCCATCAATTCCCATGGAAAGTTTCCAACTTTGAATTTTCCCGGAATTTTGCAAGCCTAACGGCTACCATAGAATGAGGCAATATACAGTATGTATATAAGCACCGCATAATGACTTTTATTTGATGACTATCTGAGTTGAAAATAAATATGAGAGCCCCCCACGTGCCCCAGCAGGCGTGGGATTGTGTTTCAGTGCGTGTCATATCTCCACAATCGCACATTGTCTATTAATCTAAATTAATTTCGTACGCACCGCCCCCTCCTCCGCACTTTCTACGCTCACACGCTTTGGCAGATTATCCAGATAAACGGCTCCCACTCCCAGGCGGAAAATTGAACGTTTGGATTTGCAGAGTAAAAGCATTATGTTCTGATGATAAAAAAAAAAAAAAAAAAAGAATGAAAGAAAAGAAAACAGAGGTGAGAGAAAAAGAGAAAGGAAAATCAGATAATTGAAGTGCTAAATGAAGTGATGGGAAATGAGGGATATGCATTCATTATCACTTCAGGAACAGACTGAAAGCAGCCTGACCTCCCGGTTTGTTTTGTGTAGTTTATTTATTATTATTATTATGATTATTATTAACTTCCCCTGTTTGTTCTTGTCTTGTTGTGTTGTGGGGGGGGGGTCTGCTGGGAGAGAGGATTAGGGTGTCTGTCTCCACACCTTTCTGTCCCTGGTGGGACACCGTACTGTCACTCAGCCTCTTGCCTGCTTCTATAGGCCACAGATAAGGAGACCAGGCGTGAGTGACGGCCTCGAAGGGAGCCGGATCTTAAGGAGCCGTTCAAAAACTGTCTCGTTATTGTGTGAGTGATCAAGCATTCACACATATAAGATTCTACTCCAAAATGTCATCAATTTACTTTTATTATTATTATTATAGTGTGAGTGTCCAAGCATTTACACAATAAGATTCTACAACAAAAAGTCATATATATTATTATTATTATTATTATTATTATTGTGAGTGTCCAAGCATTCACACATAAGATTTTACACCAAAAAGTCATCTATTTATTATTATTATTATTATTATTATTATTATTATTATTATGAGTGTCCAAGCATTCACACATAAGATTCTACTCCAAAAAGTCATATTATCATTATTATTAATATTATTATTATTGTGTGAGTGTCCTAGCATTCACACATATAAGATTCTACTCCAAAAAGTCATATTCTTATTATTAATATTATTATTATTGTGTGAGTGTCCAAGCATTCACACATAAGATTCTACACTAAAAAGTCATCTATTTATTATTATTATTATTATTGTGTGAGTGTCCAAGCATTCACACATAAGATTCTACTCCAAAAAGTCATATTATTATTATTAATATTATTATTATGTGAGTGTCCAAGCATTTACACATAAGATTCTACTCCAAAATGTCATCTATTTATTATTATTATTGTGTGAGTGTCCTAGCATTCACACAAATAAGATTCTACTCCAAAAAGTCATATTTAAAAAAAAAAATATTATAATTGTGTGACTGTTCAAGCATTTACGCATATAAGATTCTACACCAAAAAGTCATATTTGTATTATTATTGTGAGTGTCCAGCATTCACACATAAGATTCTACTCCAAGAAGTTATCTATTGATGATTATTATTTAGAATTATTATTTGTGAGTGTCCAAGCATTCACACAATACGATTCTACTCCAAAAAGTAATTTTTTTTATTTTTTTATTAAATATTATTATTGTGTGACTGTTCAAGCATATACACATAAAAGATTCTACACCAAAAACGTATCTATTTATTATTATTATTTTTAGAATTATTTTGAGTGTCCAAGCATTCATACAATACGATTCTACTCCAAAAAGTCATTTTTTTTTAAAATTAAATATTGTTATTGTGTGACTGTTCAAGCATTTACACATATAAGATTCTACACCAAAAAGTCCTATTTTTATCATTGAGTGAGTGTCCAGCATTCACACAATAAGATTCTACACCAAAAAGTAATCTATTTATTATTATTATGAGTGTCCAAGCATTCACACATATAAGATTCTACTCCAAAAAGTCATATTTATAATATTATTATTATTGTGTGAGTGTCCAAGCATTCACACAATAAGATTCTACACCAAAAAGTAATCTATTTATTATTATTATGAGTGTCCAAGCATTCACACATATAAGATTCTACTCCAAAAAGTCATATTTTTATTATTATTATTGTGTGAGTGTCCTAGCATTCACACATATAAGATTCTACTCCAAAAAGTCATATTTAAAAAAAATATATAATTGTGTGACTGTTCAAGCATTTACACATACAAGATTCTACACCAAAAAGTCACATTTTATTATTGTGAGTGTCCAGCATTCACACATAAGATTCTACTCCAAGAAGTCATATTTGTAATATTATTATTATTGTGAGTGTCCAGGCATTCGCACAATAAGATTCTACACCAAAAAGTTATCTATTTATTATTATTATTATTATTAGAATTATTATTTTGTGAGTGTCCAAGCATTCACACAATACGATTCTACTCCAAAAAGTAATATTTTTTTTATTTTTATTAAATATTATTATTGTGTGACTGTTCAAGCATTTACACATATAAGATTATACACCAAAAAGTTATCTATTTATTATCATTATTATTATTATTATTATTAGAATTATTATTTGTGAGTGTCCAAGCATTCACACAATACGATTCTACTCCAAAAAGTATTTTTTTTATTTTTTATTAAATATTATTATTGTGTGACTGTTCAAGCATTTACACATATAAGATTCTACACCAAAAGTCCTATTTTTATTATTATTGTGTGTGTGTCCAGCATTCACACTTATAAGATTCTAATCCAAAAAGTCACATTTGTATTATTATTGTGAGTGTCCAGCATCCACACATAAGATTCTACTCCAAGAAGTTATCTATTGATGATTATTATTATTAGAATTATTATTTGTGAGTGTCCAAGCATTCACACAATACGATTCTACTCCAAAAATCACCAAAATGATTCCCGGGCGCAGCCACCGCTGCTGCCCACTGCTCCCCTCACCTCCCAGGGGGTGATCAAGGGTGATGGGTCAAATGCAGAGAATAATTTCGCCACACCTAGTGTGTGTGAGACAATCATTGGTACTTTAACTTTAACTTTAACTTTTATAATATTATTATTATTATTGTGTGAGTGTCCAAGCATTCACACAATAATATTCTACACCAAAAAGTAATCTATTTATTATTATTATGAGTGTCCAAGCATTCACACATATAAGATTCTACACCAAAAGTCCTATTTTTATTATTATTGTGTGTGTGTCCAGCATTCACACTTATAAGATTCTAATCCAAAAAGTCATATTTATAATATTATTATTATTATTGTGTGAGTGTCCAAGCATTCACACAATAATATTCTACACCAAAAAGTCATCTATTTATTATTATTATGAGTGTCCAAGCATTCACACATATAAGATTCTACTTCAAAAAGTCATATTTTTATTATTATTATTATTGTGTGAGTGTCCAAGCATTCACACAATAAGATTCTACACCAAAAAGTAATCTATTTATTATGAGTGTCCAAGCATTCACACATATAAGATTCTACTCCAAAAAGTCATAATTTTATTATTGTGTGAGTGTCCAAACATTCACACATAAGCTTCTCCTCCAAAAAGTCATATTATTGTTATTATTATTATTATTGTGTGAGTGTCCAAGCATTCACTCAATAAAATTATATTCCAAAAAGTCATATTTGTATTATTATTATTATTGTGTGAGTGTCCAAGCATTCACACATATAAGATTCTCCTCCAAAAAGTTATATTTTAATTTTTATTATTATTATTATTGTGAGTGTCTAAGCATTCACACATATAAGATTCTACTCCAAAAATTCATATTTGTATTAGTATTATTGTGTGAGAGTCCAAGCATTCACACATATAAGATTCTACACCAAAAAGTTGTATTTGTATTATTATTATTATTATTATTATTATTATTGTGAGTCTCCAAGCATTCCCACATAAGATTATACTCCAAAAAGTCATATTTGTATCATTATTATTATTGTGTGTGTCCAAGCATTCACACAATAAGATTATACACCAAAAAGTCATTTATTTATTATTATTATTATTATTGTGTTAGTGTCCAAGCATTAACACAATTAGATTCTACACCAAAAAGTAATCTATTTATTATTATTATCATTATTATTGTGTGTGTCCAAGCATTCACACAATATTCTACACGAAAAAGTCATTTATTTATTATTATTATTATTATTAGAATTACTATTGTGTAAGTGTCTAAGCAATAAGATTCTACAACAAAAAGTCATCTTATTATTATTATTATCATTATTATTATTGTGTGGGTGTCCAAGCATTCACACAATAAGATTTTACACCAGAAAATCATCTATTTATTGTTATTATCATTATTATTATTATTGTGTGGGTGTCCAAGCATTCACACAATAAGGTTCTACACCAGAAAATCATCTTTTTATTATTATTATCATTACTATTATTATTACTATTGTGTGAGTGTCCAAGCAATAAGATTCCACAACAAAGTCATGTATTTATGATTATTATTATTATTATTATTATTGTGTGGGTGTCCAAGCATTCACACAATACGATTCTACACCAGAAAATCATCTATTTATTATTATTATCATTATTATTATTATTGTGTGGGTGTCCAAGCATTCACACAATAAGATTCTACACCAGAAAATCATCTATTATTAGTATCATTATTATTATTATTACAATTGTGTGAGTGTCCAAGCAATAAGATTCTACAACAAAAAGTCATCTATTTATTATTATTATTATTATTATTATTGTGTGGGTCTCCAAGCATTCACACAATACTATTCAACACCAGAAAATCATCTATTTATTATTATTGTGCCACAAAAGCTTGGCGCGCTCCACGGCCTTCGGAACCGTTCAAGTATCAAAATGCCGGATTTTCCAGAATTCCTGGTTTTCCGGGACATTTTGCCGACTCTTGGCATTCTCTGGATGAGCTTCAAGAGGTAGTCACCTGAAACGGTTTTCACTTCACAGGTGTGCTTGAAGCTCATGGAGAGAATGCCAAGTGTGTGCAAAGCAGTAATCAGAGCAAAGGGTGGCTATTTTGAAGAAACTATAATATTTCACCTTTTTTTGTTGAGTACATAACTCAACATGTGTTCATTCATAGTTTCTACAATGTAAATAGTCATGAAAATAAAGACTGCATTGAATCAGATCAGATTGAGTGTGACACCTGTGCTCGCAGACAACAACTGAAAAGGAACTTTCTTGCGTGATTTGTTTACAGCAACATCAGTGGCCGCCACGCAGGTCCCTGCTGTGACCAGCGACTCTGCCGGCTCGTCGTACTCCATCAGCGGCATTCTGGGTATCAGCTCGGCCGCTGACGTTGGCAAGAGGAAGCGGGATGAAGGTGAGTGTGTGTGTGTGTGTGTGTGTGTGTGTGTGTGTGTGTGTGTGTGTGTGTGTGTGTGTGTGTTGTGTATTCCTACCCTTCTTGAGACACCAAGAAGGAAAAGTATCTTCCATATGAGGAGGTGTGAACAAGTGATGACATAAATCAGAAAACCATTGCATCTAATAGAGAATGTCTCATTTGCACCCCTGCTGGTGACATCTATCAAAATGAGGGTGGTCCCAAAAAGGAGGGATTTTTCTAATTGACTGTGTCGCTTTTAAAAGTGCTCCCCCTCTGGTCAACATATGAAATAAGTGTGTGTAAAACGTTTAAGTGCTCCCCCTCTGGTCAACATATGAAATAACAAGTGTGTGTAAATAGTTTAAGTGCTCCCCCTCTGGTCAACATATGAAATAACAAGTGTGTGTAAACATTTGAAGTGCTCCCCCTCTGGTCAACATATGAAATAAGTGTGTGTAAAAAGTTTAAGTGCTCCCCCTCTGGTCAACATATGAAATAACAAGTGTGTGTAAACATTTGAAGTGCTCCCCCTCTGGTCAACATATGAAATAACAAGTGTGTGTAAACATTTGAAGTGCTCCCCCTCTGGTCAACATATGAAATAACAAGTGTGTGTAAGAAATTGAAATGCATCCCCTTTGGCCAAAATTAACACAAAAAATAAATAAATATGAATTTAGAGACATACTGTAATAACTTGAAGTAAATAATGACGATTAAAAACCAATCACAAACAAAAAAATTAAAAAAATTAAAAATCAACTAAGTCTTTTTCCCATAATGTGTCGACTTTTTTCTTTTAAAATTGGGAACAATTTCTCATTCTTTTTGTTTCTGTAATATTGCAATATTTTCTCGTGAAATTATTACTTTTTTATGTAAAAGTATTACTTTTTTATGTAAAAGTATTACTTTTTTATGTAAAAGTATGCAAAATGGTGACATTTGTCATACAAAATTCTGACTTTTATCACAATATTGCCAATTTTTGTTGTTGTTCTTGTGAAGACATTGACAGTTTTTGAGTTAAAATTATGACTTCTGTCATCATTTTGCCAAGTAAAATTTTGAATATTATAATATTGCCAAAATGTTAGTTTTCTTATCAAATTGTAAATTTTGTTGGGTAAAATTACAATTTTCTTCATAAAGTTGCCAACATTCTAAGCTTTTCTTTACTCTCATTGAGTAAAATTCCAACTTTTATCATAATATTGCACAAATGTTCAGTTTTTCTTGTAAAATGTTGAGTAAAATGACGACTTTTATTATAATACTGCCAAAATTCTAAGTTTTTCCTGTGAAATTGTGACCTTTTTCTTGCGAAATTCCAACTCATTTTTCACAACAAGCTTTTTTTATATTTGCATAGTATGTAAATATTATTAATATTGTCAATACACATCTTCATATATCTAGAAAGGCTGGTCCTAAAGAGGGAGGCATTTTTCTCAGGTCTCAGGAAGGAAACAAATACGTGTGTGTGTGTGTGTGTGTGTGTGTGTGTGTGTGTGTGTGTGTGTGTGTGTGTGTGTGTGTGTGTGTGTGTGTGTGTGTGTGTGTGTGTGTGTGTGTGTGTGTGTGTGTGTGTGTGTGTGTGTGTGTGTGTGTGTGTGTGTGTGTGTGTGTGTGTGTGTGTGTGTGTGTGTGTGTGTGTGTGTGTGTGTGTGTGTGTGTGTGTGTGTGTGTGTGTGTGTGTGTGTGTGTGTGTGTGTGTGTGTACACATGTACTTCCACATGTACACAATAGCCTGAGGAGCCCCCTCGTTTCCAGCGTGCGCGACACCAAAACATCTTCATTCACAAACCCTGCTGGGGATGCGCCTGAGAGGAAGTTTGTTCATGCGCTATTGATCGTAACCCTCCATCAATATGGTGTGTCAGTGCTGGTGTACAGTAGCTACTGTATTTATTTGCAGGCCTTTCAGTGGCTTTAAAAAGCCATCACGCAGACAGACTCCTGTGCTAAATTAGACAGGACCAGATGTTGGAACTTGGGGCTCACACACACTCACGCACACTCACACTCACACACATGATATACTAGTTACTATGGTCATCTAATTAGTTGCTATGGTCATCTAATTCGTTGCTATGGTCATCTAATTCTTTGTTATGGTCTTTTAATTAGTTGCTATGGTCATCTAATTAGTTACTATGATCATCTAATTAGTTACTATGGTCATCTAATTACTTACTATGGTCATCTAATTGCTTACTATGGTCATCTAATTAGTTGTTATGGTAATCTAATTAGTTTCTATGGTGGTCTAATTAGTTGCTATGGTCATTTAATTACTTACTATGGTCATCTAATTACTTACTATGGTCATCTAATTACTTACTATGGTAATATAATTAGTTACTATGGTAATGTAATTAGTTACTATGGTCATCTAATTAGTTGCTATGGTCATCTAATTAGTTGCTATGGTCATCTAATTAGTTGCTATGGTCATCTAATTAGTTACTATGGTCATATAATTCGTTGCTATGGTCATCTAATTTGTTGCTATGGTCTAATTCTTTGTTATGGTCTTTTAATTACTTGCTATGGTCATCTAATTACTTACTATGGTCATCTAATGAGTTGCTATGGTCTTCTAATTAGTTGCTATGGTCATCTAATTAGTTACTATGGTCATCTAATTAGTTGCTATGGTCATGTAATTTGTTACTATGGTCATCTAATTAGTAGCTATGGTCATCTAATGAGTTACTATGGTAATATAATTAGTTACTATGGTAATATAATTAGTTGCTATGGTCATCTAATTAGTTGCTATGGTCATCTAATTAGTTGCTATGGTCATCGAATTATTTGTTATGGTCTATTAATTACTTGCTATGGTCATCTAATTAGTTGCAATGGTCATCTAATTAGTTGCTATGGTCATCTAATTAGTTACTATGGTCATCTAAATAGTTGCCATGGTCATCTAATTAGTTGCTATGGTCATCTAATTCTTTGTTATGGTCTTTTAATTACTTGCTATGGTCATGTAATTCGTTACTATGGTAATCTAATTAGTTGCTATGGTCATCTAATTACTTACTATGGTCATCTAATTAGTTGCTATGGTCATCTAATTCGTTGCTATGGTCATCTAATTAGTTGCTATGGTCATCTAATTAGTTGCTATGGTCATCTAATGAGTTACTATGGTAATATAATTAGTTACTATGGTAATATAATTAGTTGCTATGGTCATCTAATTAGTTGCTATGGTCATCTAATTCTTTGTTATGGTCATCTAATGAGTTACTATGGTAATATAATTAGTTACTATGGTAATATAATTAGTTGCTATGGTCATCTAATGAGTTATTATGGTAATATAATTAGTTACTATGGTCATCTAATTAGTTGCTATGGTCATCTAATTAGTTGCTATGGTCATCTAATTAGTTGCTATGGTCATGTAATACGTTACTATGGTCATCTAATTAGTTGCTATGGTCATCTAATTAGTTGCTATGGTCATCTAATTCGTTGCTATGGTCATCTAATTAGTTGCTATGGTCATCTAATTCATTGCTATGGTCATCTAATTAGTTGCTATGGTCATCTAAGTAGTAAGTACAATGATTTGCAAATCCTTTTCAACCCATATTCAATTGAATGCGTTACAAAGACAACATATTTGATGTTCAGACTCATAAACTTTATTTTTTTTTTGCAAATAATAATTAACTTAGAATTTCATGGCTGCAACACGTGCCAAAGTAGTTGGGAAAGGGCATGTTCACCACTGTGTTACATGGCCTTTCCTTTTAACAACACTCAGTAAACGTTTGGGAACTGAGGAGACACATTTTTGAAGCTTCTCAGGTAGAATTCTTAGATGGCAACATATGTTGCTCCAAAACCTGTATGTACCTTTCAGCATTAATGGCGCCTTCACAGATGTGTAAGTTACCCATGTCTTGGCCACTAATACACCCCCATACCATCACACATGCTGGCTTTTACACTTTGCGCCTAGAACAATCCGGATGGTTCTTTTCCTCTTTGGTCCGTAGGACACGACGTCCACAGTTTCCAAAAACAATTTGAAATGTGGACTCGTCAGACCACAGAACACTTTTCCACTTTGTATCAGTCCATCTTAGATGAGCTCAGGCCCAGCGAAGCCGACGGGGTTTCTGGGTGTTGTTGATAAACGGTTTTCGCCTTGCATAGGAGAGTTTTAACTTGCACTTACAGATGTAGCGACCAACTGTAGTTACTGACAGTGGGTTTCTGAAGTGTTCCTGAGCCCATGTGGTGATATCCTTTACACACTGATGTCGCTTGCTGATGCAGTACACCCTGAGGGATCGAAGGTCACGGGCTTAGCTGCTTACGTGCAGTGATTTCTCCAGATTCTCTGAACCCTTTGATGATATTACGGACCGTAGATGGTGAAATCCCTAAATTCCTTGCAATAGCTGCTTGAGAAAGGTTTTTCTTAAACTGTTCAACAATTTGCTCACGCATTTGTTGACAAAGTGGTGACCCTCGCCCCATCCTTGTTTGTGAATGACTGAGCATTTCATGGAATCTACTTTTATACCCAATCATGGCACCCACCTGTTCCCAATTAGCCTGCACACCTGTGGGATGTTCCAAATAAGTGTTTGATGAGCATTCCTCAACTTTATCAGTATTTATTGCCACCTTTCCCAACTTCTTTGTCACGTGTTGCTGGCATCAAATTCTAAAGTTAATGATTATTTGCAAATGTTTATGAGTTTGAACATCAAATATGTTGTCTTTGTAGCATATTCAACTGAATATGGGTTGAAAAGGATTTACAAATCATTGTATTCCGTTTATATTTACATCTAACACAATTTCCTAACTCATATGGAAACGGGGGTTGTATGTACATGCATATATATGTGTGTGTGTGTGTGTGGGTGGGTGTATATATGTATGTATGTATGTATATATATGTATGTGTATAAATCTGGCC
The DNA here is from genome assembly GCF_033978685.3 of Nerophis lumbriciformis. Lineage (NCBI taxonomy): Eukaryota > Metazoa > Chordata > Actinopteri > Syngnathiformes > Syngnathidae > Nerophis > Nerophis lumbriciformis. The sequence goes on along the minus strand of NC_084563.2, from coordinate 32,814,186 downwards.
CCCCAGAGTCAAAATAATTGCCCAGGCCTGAGTCAGTAAGTAAGGGGGCAGGCAAGTTTTTTGATTGAGTCTTTTATTAGTAGATTGCACAGTACAGTACATATTGCCAGAGGTGGGTAGAGTAGCCAGAAATTGTACTCAAGTAAGAGTACTGTTACTTTAGAGATTTATTACTCAAGTAAAAGTAAGGAGTAGTCACCCAAATATTTACTTGAGTAAAAAGTATGTTGTGAAAAAACTACTCAAGTACTGAGTAACTGATGAGTAACATACACACACTGTCATATATATATATATATATATATATATATATATATATATATATACATACACACATATATATATATATATATATATATATATATATATACACACATTTATATATATACAGTATATAATTTATATTTATTTTGCCGTTTTTGTTTACATGTTAAAGGTGTTTTAATGAATATACATGCATGTTTAACACATATAGATTCCTTTCTTTCATGAAGACAAGAATATAAGTTGGTGTATTACCTGATTCTGATGACTTGCATTAATTGTAATCAGACAGTAGTGATGATAGCGTCCACGTTTTCAAATGGAGGAGAAAAAAAGTTCCTCCTTTCTGTCTAATACCACATGAAAGTGGTTGGTTTTTGGCATCTTATTTGTCCAGCTTCCATATTCGTTATTATACACTTTACAAGAAATACATTGGCGGCAAACTCCGTAGCTTGCTAGCTTGTTTGCGCTGCTTTCGGAGACTCTTGTTTTGAAAGTGCAGGCGCGATGGAGCGGCACTTTTATTGTGAAGACAGGAACTGTGCAGTCAGTCTTTAGGCTTTTGACGGGATGTACGGTTGAAATAAAAAAGGGTCTTTTTTCCTTCACACTTTTGATTGATTGATTGAAACTTTTATTAGTAGATTGCACAGTACAGTACATATTCCGTACAATTGACCACTAAATGGTAACACCCCAATAAGTTTTTCAACTTGTTTAAGTCAGGTCATGTGACCGCCTGGCTCTGTTTGATTGGTCCAACATCACCAGTGACTGCATCTGATTGGTGGAACGGAGTGAACGTCACCAGTGACTGTATTTGTTGAAACGCAGGCACTATGACAAACCAAAACAAACAAAGCGTGCATTAACAGATCGATAAAAATTAGTAGCGAGTAGCGAGCTGAATGTAGATAAAAGTAGCGGAGTAAAAGTATCGGAGTAAAAGTAGCGGAGTAAAAGTAGCGTTTCTTCTCTATAAATATACTCAAGTAAAAGTATGTTGCATTAAAACTACTCTTAGAAGTACAATTTATCCCAAAAGTTACTCAAGTAGATGTAACGGAGTAAATGTAGCGCGTTACTACCCACCTCTGCATATTGCGTACAATTGACCACTCAATGGTAACACCCCAATAAGTTTTTCAACTTGTTTAAGTCGGGGTCTACGTTAATCAATTCAGGTCTACGGAAGCTGATGGGGGCAAAAAGCATGGCGGAGCAAAAACATTCACTTTAGATTTTTCAAACTCGAATTTGGAGATTTAAAAAAAAAAATCCAAATAAGTCATTTTTGATTTAATCTTCCATATTTTGATTTCCCACTTTAGTGTGCGTGTCATGCAGCTGCCATCAAGCTATCCTCATTATGAGAGCGGAGCGTATCAGCGCTGCTCTCACATTAGCCGACAAGTCCAGATATCGGTGGTGAAAAACGAGCCATAATGGAAATCTTTTCAATGTTTCTTTCTTTCCATTATGTGTGCCTTTACCACTTCGCCAAAGACTTCAGCGGGAGCTCTGTAATCCAATTAGCGGCAATATTGTTGCACCTTGTTCTGCACGTGTGTGACATGGCCGCCTGTTGGCTTAAAGGGGAACTGCACTTTTATTTATTTTTTAATTGCCTATCGTGCACAATCTTGAGAGACAAGAACACAAAATGTTGTTTTTTTTGCATTCTAACTTGTAAAAATCGGCTCGTTCTTGGTGGCTAGCAATGCAGATAATGATAGCAAACAATTCTACAACTAAATCCCTGTGAAGTATTATTTCATGTTTTGTTTGTACACAGCTAGCATATGCTAACAAGCATAATAGATATCATGGACAGTTATGCGTTTGTTCCAGTTGTCCCAGGACAATTTTTTTCCCGGTTTATTTGGGTGTTCACTCTATTTATGTCGAAATAGCCCGTCTCCAAATTCCACATTTTGCAGCTTTTAGTCACTTTCACCTCACTCTCTGGGCTTCCGTCTGCTCCAACGTCTCACTCTTCTTTCGTGCTGGCTTCTAGAAGCAGTAATTCATCCTCCGTATACTCAGCTTCAAAAAGATAAGGTTGTGAATCCTCATTTGTCCAAAAATAGTCGTCTTCGTTGATTGCTACCAAGTCTGTCAGAACACATTCACGTTTGTTTATGGAAGTAGGAACACATTTCGTTGACGGAAGTCGGAAGTAAACTGCTATGGTAACAGAAATAAATGCACAGAGGAATTAGATCCGTCAATGATTAAAATGACCTAAATATTGTACATATTACATATTGTTATGACGGTGTCTGTTACTACATTATATATATATATATATATATATATATATATACTTGCAGTGTGTATATTGTAAGGCTGAAACGACGCGTCGACGTAGTCGACGTCATCGGTTACGTAAATACGTCGACGCCGTTTTTGTGCGTCGGCGCGTCGCATATTTACGTCACACTACTGTCATGGCGGAGCGCAAAGCAGACGATGCGAGCGAGGGGAAAAAAGCACGCCAAAAGTCGTCAAAAGTGTCGGAGTATTTCAATAAACGGCCTAATAATGTTGTTGTATGCACACTGTGTCGAGCGGAAATGGCCTATCATAGCAGCACAACGGCTATGAACGAACATTTGAAAAGAAAACCCCCGACAGCGTTCTTGCCATCACCATCAAGTCAATCGTCCGCGTGCGTATACGTTGTCATTATTACACAAAAACATGACTGTGTCATTTGTATCTGCGTTGTAAATTCATAAACTAAAGCACCGTTTGCTCTGAGAGGCGCGTTTGGCGTGCCTGTTCAGTGTTTACAAAGACGCGCTCCTCTTTAACGCTGTGGAGAGGCGGCGGCGGCGAGCGAGCGGCGAGGCGGGGCGCGCCGGGAGCGACGCCGCAAGAGACGGGACGACGAGCGAGCGAGGAAGAGGAGCTGAAAAGCGAGGAAAAAAAGAGAAAAGAGTTGGAAGAGAAAAGACTTTGTGTAAAATTAAAAGATTGTAAACCTGGCAAAGCCGTCTGGCGTTCAGTCTGTCGGTCCTGAAAGAACCCCACGGCACAAGACGTGTCACAAACGCTAACGTTAATTAGTTGTGCAAATACCTTTTACAACATTAACAGTTACATATACTATGTACAAACCAACAATTAACTTTCACTTTAATCATACTATCATTGTTGTGTTATTAAGCAAAATAAGCAATACTTTTACTTTTGTTGAAATGTTTACACTGTACACTTTTTTGTATTGGATGTTTAGCTTTATTTTTGCACATTTTAGCAAATAAGCAATACTTTTACTTTTGTTGAAATGTTTACACTTGTTACAGAATATTTCCGTTTTGCACTTTTTTGTATTGGATGTTTATCTTTATTTTTGCACATTTTAAAGCAAAATAAGCAATACTTTTACTTTTTAAATGCTTATACTATTCCAGAATATTAAGATTTGCACTGGATGTTTACTTTTATATTTGCACATTAAAAAGCAAATAAGCTACTTTTAATTTTGTTAAATGTTAAAAGTTTTAAATGTTTCCATTGTTACAGAATATTTTGTCATGTTGTTGTCAATGTTGACTGAGTGGCCATACTTTTTTTTTTGTAAATAAAAGCCATGCCTTTTGAAAAAACTGGCCTACATTTATTTTTTCCTCTTCATTTTAAATAAAAAAAATATTCGGTAAAAGGAAAAATAATCTATAGATTAACCGATTAATCGAAAAAAATAATCTATAGATTAATCGATAGAAAAATAATCGTTAGCTGCAGCCCTAGTATATTGTACATATTACATATTGTTATGAAGGTGCCTGTTACTACATTATATATATACTTGCAGTGTGTATATTGTACATATTACATATTGTTATGAAGGTGTCTGTTACTACATTATATATATACTTGCAGTGTGTATATTGTACATATTACATATTGTTATGAAGGTGTCTGTTACTACATTATATATATGTACTTGCAGTGTGTATATTGTACATATTACATATTGTTATGAAGGTGTCGGTTACTACATTATATATATATATATATATATATATACTTGCAGTGTGTATATTGTACATATTACATATTGTTATGAAGGTGTCTGTTACTACACTATATATATATATATATATATATATATATATATATATTATATATACACACACGTGCAGTGTGTATATTGTACATATTACATATTGTTATGGTGTCTGTTGCTACATTATATATATACTTGCAGTGTGTGTATATTGTACATATTACATATTGTTATGAAGGTGTCTGTTACTACATTATATACATACTTGCAGTGTGTATATACAATACATTACATATTGTTATGAAGGTGTCTGTTACTGCATCATATATATATACTTGCAGTGTGTATATTGTGCATATTACATATTGTTATGAAGGTGTCTGTTACTACATTATATACATACTTGCAGTGTGTATATACAATATATTACATATTGTTATGAAGGTGTCTGTCACTGCATCATATATATACTTGCAGTTTGCATTTACAACATTATATATATATTTGTAGTGTGTATATTGTACATATTACATATTGTAAATACTACATATTGTTATGAAGGTGTCTGTTACTACATTATATATATATATATATATATATATATATACTTGCAGTGTGTATATTGTACATATTACATATTGTTATGAAGGTGTCTGTTACTACATTATATATATATATACTTGCAGTGTATATATTGTACATATTACATATTGTTATGGTGTCTGTTAATACATTATATATATACTTGCAGTGTGTATATTGTACATATTACATATTGTTATGAAGGTGTCTGTTACTACATTATATATATACTTGCAGTGTGTATATTGTACATATTACATATTGTTATGAAGGTTTCTGTTACTACATTATACATATACTTGCAGTGTGTATATTGTACATATTACATATTGTTATGAAGGTTTCTGTTACTACATTATATACATTCTTGCAGTGTGTATATACAATACATTACATATTGTTATGAAGGTGTCTGTTACTACATTATATATATACTTGCAGTGTGTATATTGTGCATATAACATATTGTTATGAAGGTGTCTGGTACTACATTATATATTTACTTGCAGTGTGTATATTGTACATATTACATATTGTTATGAAGGTTTCTGTTACTACATTATATACATACTTGCAGTGTGTATATACAATACATTACATATTGTTATGAAGGTGTCTGTTACTACATTATATATATACTTGCAGTGTGTATATTGTGCATATTACATATTGTTATGAAGGTGTCTGCTACTACATTATATATTTACTTGCAGTGTGTATATTGTACATATTACATATTGTTATGAAGGTGTCTGTTACTACATTATATATATACTTGCAGTGTGTATATTGTACATATTACATATTGTTATGAAGGTGTCTGTTACTACATTATATATATATATATATATACTTGCAGTGTGTATATTGTACATATTACATATTGTTATGAAGGTGTCTGTTACTACACTATATATATATATATATATATATTATATATACACACACGTGCAGTGTGTATATTGTACATATTACATATTGTTATGGTGTCTGTTGCTACATTATATATATACTTGCAGTGTGTGTATATTGTACATATTACATATTGTTATGAAGGTGTCTGTTACTACATTATATACATACTTGCAGTGTGTATATACAATACATTACATATTGTTATGAAGGTGTCTGTTACTGCATCATATATATATACTTGCAGTGTGTATATTGTGCATATTACATATTGTTATGAAGGTGTCTGTTACTACATTATATACATACTTGCAGTGTGTATATACAATATATTACATATTGTTATGAAGGTGTCTGTCACTGCATCATATATATACTTGCAGTTTGCATTTACAACATTATATATATATTTGTAGTGTGTATATTGTACATATTACATATTGTAAATACTACATATTGTTATGAAGGTGTCTGTTACTACATTATATATATATATATATATATATATATATATATATATATATATATATATATATATATATATATACTTGCAGTGTGTATATTGTACATATTACATATTGTTATGAAGGTGTCTGTTACTACATTATATATATATACTTGCAGTGTATATATTGTACATATTACATATTGTTATGGTGTCTGTTAATACATTATATATATACTTGCAGTGTGTATATTGTACATATTACATATTGTTATGAAGGTGTCTGTTACTACATTATATATATACTTGCAGTGTGTATATTGTACATATTACATATTGTTATGAAGGTTTCTGTTACTACATTATACATATACTTGCAGTGTGTATATTGTACATATTACATATTGTTATGAAGGTTTCTGTTACTACATTATATACATTCTTGCAGTGTGTATATACAATACATTACATATTGTTATGAAGGTGTCTGTTACTACATTATATATATACTTGCAGTGTGTATATTGTGCATATAACATATTGTTATGAAGGTGTCTGGTACTACATTATATATTTACTTGCAGTGTGTATATTGTACATATTACATATTGTTATGAAGGTTTCTGTTACTACATTATATACATACTTGCAGTGTGTATATACAATACATTACATATTGTTATGAAGGTGTCTGTTACTACATTATATATATACTTGCAGTGTGTATATTGTGCATATTACATATTGTTATGAAGGTGTCTGCTACTACATTATATATTTACTTGCAGTGTGTATATTGTACATATTACATATTGTTATGAAGGTGTCTGTTACTACATTATATATATACTTGCAGTGTGTATA
>NC_084563.2:32787098-32802098 GCF_033978685.3 Nerophis lumbriciformis | reverse complement strand
ACAAAATTGGTGCAGTTCAGCTAAATGTGTTGCTTTTCTGACATGGACTTGTTTCTTCAGCATTGTCCACAAAAAGTCAGGACTTTTTTTTCTTTCTTTTTTATTTTATTTTATTTTTTTTAATTATTTTTTTTAAGTAAATCCACATAAACACAAGATACACTTACAATTAGTGCACCAACCCGAAAAAACCTCCCTCCCCCATTTACACTCATTCACACTCATTCACACAAAAGGGTTGTTTCTTTCTGTTATTAATTTCCTACAATATATATCAATACAGTCTGCAAGGGATACAGTCTGTAAGCACTAATAGTACTAACCTTTAACAGTTAATTTGACTCATTTTCATTAATTACTAGTTTCTATGTAACTGTTTTTATATTGTTTTACTTTTTTTTTTTATTCAAGAAAATGTTTTAATTTATTTATCTTATCTTTTTTTCTTTTTTTTCTTTTTTTTAAAAGGACCTTATCTTCACCAGACCAGGTTGTCAATGAAATTAGATTGTTTAAAGAAGGGGTCCCCAAACTACGAAACGGATCCAACCCCCCCAGCATCCAAAATCCGACCCACAGGAAGTCTCAATTTAAATTTTTTTTTATTTTTTTATTTTTTATAATTTTATTATTTTTTAATCCTTCCTTTCTAATCCATTTTCTTCCGCTTGTTAATCTTGGTGTCTCCTAGCCGCTCAGGAAAATCATATTGTCTAAAAATTGAATCTAAGCCATACACATACTTGCCAACCTTGAGACCTCCGATTTCGGGAGGTGAGTGGTGGGGGGTGGGGGGGCGTGGTCGGGGTGGGGCGTGGTTGGGGGCGTGGTTAAGATATATATATATAAGAAATACTTGACTTTCAGTGAATTCTAGCTATATATATATATATATATATATATATATATATATATATAAATAAATAAGAGAAATACTTGAATTTCAGTGTTCATTTATTTACACATATACACACACATAACACTCCTCTACTCATTGTTGAGTTAAGGGTTGAATTGTCCATCCTTGTTCTATTCTCTGGCACTATTTCAGAACACACACATTATACAAATATACATTATAAAATCAATAAGAAAACGGGAGCTCTAATTTGGGAGACTGAATTAGGATCAGAAGTTCTTATATAAACATTGCGTACTCACGTCGCCATTTTGTATTGATTACTGCAGCTGTGCACTGGATTCATTCACAAATACAAACTACAACTCACAAACACTTTAGAGTTAGGCTCCACCATCAGAATGTGTACTTAAACTTATAAAGATCACAATATTATTCAGTGAGTTGATTCACCAAAACTAACCTGTTATACAGGAGGAAAAAGCACACAGGACGTTTCAATTGTTCACAGACTGGTCACGCTCATCAGAATGACAAGACACTTCCGGTCTGCAGGTGATAGCATTCAATTGGGAAGAAACGCCCTACTGCCCCCTACTGACCAATGTGAATACTGATAAATGTGTAATGACAGCTCCAAAAACGAATTCAAACCACAAAATAAAATAAATAAATCAACACAAAAATGTGACACATTATGGGTGGGTCACATATGCATGTACAGTAGATGGCAGTATTGTCCTGTTTAAAAGTGTCACAACATTGCTGTTTACGGCAGACGAACTGCTTTACGGTAGACGAAAACTTGACTGCTGTTGTTGTGTGTTGTTGCCACGCTGGGAGGACGTTAATGAAACTGCCTAACAATAAACCCACATAAGAAAGCAAGAACTCGCCCTCCATCATTAGCTGTTTATATTGTGGGAAAGCGGACGTGTGAACAGGCTGTCAACACGTCACTCAGGTCCGTATGGAGCTGGAGGGGGCGTGGCCTCCAGCTCCGCCTGAATTTCGGGAGATTTTCGGGAGAAAATTTGTCCCGGGAGGTTTTCGGGAGAGCCGCTGAATTTCGGGAGTCTCCCGGAAAATCCGGGAGGGTTGGCAAGTATGGCCATACATCACCAAGTCCAATGCAAAGCGTGGGATGCAGTGATGTAAAGCAGGGTTCCCCAACCTTTTTTCCCCACCAGGGACCGGTTTAATGTATGCATTATCTTTAAGTGTGCCAGAAAAAACAGCAAAAAAATGAGCATGAAAAATTAACTCCCCATAACGCGGAAGTACTGGGAGCCCTGGGCGTGTTTCTTTGCGAAGACATGGCCCCCGGCACGTTGATGGCATATACCAGTGTTTTTTAACCATAGAAACACCATTGATGGTGTTATATATGTGTTTTTCAGCTGTGGTTCATATAGGCCACAGCGGTACTGTCAGGTTCAAAACACTGATGACATCTATTAAACAAGACAAGAAGCAAAGAATTAAACAGAGGCAGAATTAAATTTGGCTCAATTTGAGGAGAAACGTCTGGTCTGTACTCTTTTACAGTGTCTCAGCACGCTCTGGCGAAAGTGTGCCTCCTCCTTTTATTTGGACTTTCTCTGACCACATGTTTACAGCTGCTTCCAAAGGGACGGGGGTCGTAAACAGTTCACAGAAAAGGTCGTAAAACACTTCAAAGAAGAGGTTCGTAAAAGAGTTCAAAGAGAGCTTCGTAAAACAGTTCAAAAAGAGGTCGCCTGGAGGGGAGTCTGGTCCTGCTTCCTTTTCGCTTTTGTAGTTCTTGGGTCAGACAATATCTTTCTGTTTGATTACAATACATGAAAGAAACAGGAACACCTTCATGTTTCTCCTACAGTGGAGTTTTACGAGCCTTACTCTTGGTAAGTTCAAAGACAGCTTTTGGTCTTCTCGCTGGGAACTCCATCCATTTTCTACCGCTTGTCCCTTTTGGGGTCGCGGGGGGTGCTGGAGCCTATCTCAGCTGCATTTGGCTCATTTCAACACAAGGTTTTTTGTGATAACTTAGAAACAATTATTCTAACAGGTACTTAGTTGTAATACACTTTTCTACCACTGGTGGCAGTAATGACAAAAATCAAACAGAAGAAGTCTGGCGCTAATGTCATAGAGAAATGTCTTCAGCGCAAAAATGATGACTAAAGTGGTGCAGCGGTATTTTCTTTTGCACTTTAATTTCATTGACAGTTTAGTTAAGAAACATATTTATTACTAATTTATTTTCGCACAACATAATACATAATGTGTGTACATTTATCTTTTCTAATCAGCCTGACCTAAGCCTCAAGGTTTATTTGTTAAATTAATAATAATAAAAATAATAATAATAGATTTTATTTGTAATATGCACTTTACATTGAGCAAACAACCTCAAAGTGATACAGTGTATTGAAAAAAATAAAATAATAAAAAGATAATAAAAAATAAAAAAACTAGAACAGCCTAATAGCTAGAACTAGTATGCATATACTGTATATATAAAAAGGCTTTTTTTTCTTTCTTTTTTTTTAAAGAAGGGTTTTTAAGCCTTTTTTTAAATTATCCACAGTCTGTGGTGCCCTCAGGTGGTCAGGGAGAGCATTCCACACATTGGGAGCGGCGGAGCAGAAAGCCCGGTCTCCCATAGTAATTAATAATAATTAACAATATAATCTTTGTGATTAACACATGCTTTTATATCATTTTACAAGGTATTGAACTGTAAGTAGGGTAGATATTTTATTGTATTGAATATGATCAAAATCAAGAGTAAGATTACTAATTCAATGTTAAAATTGGAGTCCTTCTGTAGTGGAAAAGTTGGGTCCTGTGGTCAAACAGATTAAGAACCCCTGCTATGTGCAGATGGAAATTAGCCTTTGGCTACAATCTGGCATATTAACATATTTTATATGTTTATTAATGTGCATTAATGTACTATAACGTGGTTGTAATATACATGTAATAACAAGTTATTGGTGGGTTTAGTGGGACAGGCCAAAGTTAAGTTGGAGAAAATGTTTTTGTTGCCCGGTAGCAAATGCGTCACGGACCGGTACCGGTCCCCGGACCGGTGGTTGGGGACCACTGGTGTAAAGCATGCCGCCACTGGACTCTAGAGCAGTGGAAACACGTTCAAATCTGATGGACCAGTCTGGGTTTGGAGGTTGCCAGGAGAACTCTACATTTCAGACTGCATTGTGCCGAGTGGGAAATTTGGTGGAGGAGGAATTATATCAATAATAATAATAATAGATTTTATTTTTAAAAAGCACTTTACATTGAGTAAACAACCTCAAAGTGTTACAGTGTTATACAAAATAAATAAATAAAAATAAAAAATAAATAAAAACTAGAACAGCCAAATAGCTAAAACTAGAATGCATATATCTAAAAAAAGGCTTTTTTAAAAGGGTTTTTAAGCCTTTTTTAAAAGCATCCACAGTCTGTGGTGCCCTCAGGTGGTCAGGGAGAGCGTTCCACAGACTGGGAGCGGCGGAGCAGAAAGCCCGGTCGTCCATTGTTCGCAGCTTTGTCCTCGGAGGTTGGAGGAGGTTAGCCTGTCCGGAGTGGAGGATTTGGGGGTGAGTAGTTCTTTGAGGTAGAGGGGGGCATTTCCATGGAGGCACTGGTGGGTTAGTAGGGAGACTTTGAATTCAATCCGGAGTGGAACAGGAAGCCAGTGAAGGGATTTGAAAGGTTTAATTATGGTGTGGGGTTGGGTTTTTAGGAGTTAGTTCCGGTGAAAGGAACTTTGAATGCTCCAGGATACCAAAACATTTTGGACAATTCCATGCTCCCAAACTGGTGGGAACAGTTTGGAGCGAACCTCTTCCTCTTCCAACATGACTGTGCACCAGTGCACAAAGCAAGGTCCATAAAGACATGGATGACAAGAGTCTGGTGTGGATGAACTTGACTGGCCTGCACAGAGTCCTGACCTGAACCTGTTAGAACACCTTTAGGATGGATTAGAACGCAGACTGAGAGCCAGGCCTTCTCCACCAACATCAGTGTGTGACCTCACCAATGCGCTGGAAATGGTGGAAAATTCCTATAAAGACACTCCGCAACCTTGTGGACAGCCTTCCCAGAAGACTTGAAGCTGTAATAGCTGCAAAAGGTCATATTTAACCCTATGGGTTAGGAATGGGATGGCACTTCAAGTTCCTATGTGGGTAAAGGCAGGTGGCCGAATACTTTTGGAAATATAGTGTAGCTTCTGCAGCTAGTGGGTCCATGACCATGACTTCTGTTTTGTTTGATCCTCCGTTTTACTGCCGCGTTACAGACACTGTTTGGAAACAATTAAGGTATGTAAATAAACATTTTAACTCATTTTACAACGTATATATCTGCGGCTTGTATATGGAAAAATATTTGTTTCTTCTATAGTCTTAAAAATATAGTGATTAATTAGATTACTCATTACTTGTAAAAGTAACGGCGGTATCATATCGGTATCGTATCGACAGCATGAAACCATACCGGGAACATCCCTGCTGTAAACGCTTGAAAAGGACAACAGGTGAGCACGCTTCCAACTCTTTTTCTTTTTTTCTTTTCCTAATCCTCCCGTCTCCTTGGTGGTGGAAAAAAAAAATAGTCAGCGGTGGTCCTGCAGGCTCGCCGAGAGATGAGGAGGATGATGGAGGGAGGAAGAGAGGGGGAAAGGCAGAGGGGATAGAACAATAATGGCTCATTGTTTGTTTTGTTCTGCTCTGAAAAAGAAGCAAGAGAAACACTTCCCCTCTGAGACTGACTCGCAGAGATAGAGGCAGCTGCCTGTGTGTGTGTGTGTGTGTGTGTGTGTGTGTGTGTGTGTGTGTGTGTGTTCTTGTATTTCTACCCTTCTTGAGACACCAAGAAGGAAAAGTAGCTTCCATATGAGGAGGTGTGAACAAGCAATGACATAAATCATGGTCCCAATACAGAAAACCCATCCATCCATCCATTTTTCTACCGCTTGTCCCATTGCATCTAATAGAGAATGTCTCATTTGCACCCCTGCTGGTGACATCTATCAAAATGAGGGTGGTCCCAAAAAGGAGGGATTTTTTTCTAATTGACTGTGTGTCGCTTTTAAAAGTGCTCCTCCTCTGGTCAACATATGAAATAACTGGGTGTAAGAAATTGGCCAAAATGTATTAAAAAAACCCCACTAAATAAATATGTATATAGAGACATACTGTAATAAGTTCAAGTAAATAATGAAGATTAAAAACCAAACACAAACAAAAAAAATTAAATTTAAAAATGAACTAAAAGCAGTCTTTTTCTCACAATGTGTCGACTATTTTTTTTTTATAAAATTGGGATTTCTCATATTCTTTCTGTTTCTGTAATATTGCAATTCTTTCTCGTAAAATTATTACTTTATATGTCAAATTATTACTTTTCACTGCAAAATGGTGACATTTGTCATATAAAATTCTGACTTTTATCACAATATTTTTTTGTTGTCCTTGTAAAACGGTGACATTTTTGGAGTAAAATGATGACTTTTGTCATCATTTTGCCAAGTAAAATTCAGATTATTATTGTAATATTGCCAACATTTGAAAGTTCCTTATAAAATTGTGACTGTGACGGGTAAAATTACGACTGTTGTCATAAAATCGCCAAACTTTTAAGCTTTTCTTGTTAAATTGCGACTGTTATTGAGTAAAATTCCAACTTTTATCATAAAATTGCAGAAATGTTCAGTTTTTCTTGGTGGTGACATCTATCTAAATGAGGGTGGTCCCAAAAAGGAGGGATTTTTCAAATGGACTGTGTCGCTTTTAAAAGTGCTCCCCCTCTGGTCAACATATGAAATAACAAGTGTGTAAAAAAATTGAAATGCGGTCCTTTTGGCCAAAACTAATAAAGAAATAATTAAATATGTATATTGAGACATATCGAATAACTTGAAGTAAATTTTAAAAAATAATAATAATTGAACTAAAAGCAGTCTTTTTTTCCACAATGTGTCAACTTTTTTTTTTTTTATAAAATTGGGAACAACTTCTCATATTCTTTCTGTTTCTGTAATATTGCAATATTTTCTCGTAAAATTATTCCTTTTTTTTAATGTAAAATTATTACTTTTTAATGCAAAACAGTGACATTTGTCACATAAAATTCAGACTAAAATGATGACTTTTGTCATTTTGCCAAGTAAAATTCAGATTATTATTATAATATTGCCAACATTTTAAAGTTTTCTTATTAAACTGTGACTTTTGTCGAGTAAAATTACAACTCTTTTCATAAAATCGCCAAAATGTTAAGCTTTTCTTGTAAAATTGCGACTGTTATTGAGTAAAATTCCAACTTTTATCATAAAATTGCACACATGTTCAGTTTTTCTTGGTGGTGAAATCTATCTAAATGAGGGTGTGGTCCTAAAAAGGAGGCATTTTTCTAATGGACTGTGTGTCGCTTTTAAAAGTGCTCCCCCTCTGGTCAACATATGAAATAACAAGTGGGTGTAAGAAATTGGCCAAAATGTATTTAAAAAAAACACTAAATAAATATGTATATAGAGACATACTGTAATAACTAAGTAAATAATGAAGATTAAAAAACAATTACAAACAAAAGTACAATTCCAACTTTTATCATAATATTGCACAAATGTTCAGTTTTTCTTGGTGGTGACATCTATCAAAATGAGGGTGGTCCCAAAAAGGAGGGATTTTTCTAATTGACGGTGTCGCTTTTAAAAGTGCTCCCCCTCTGGTCAACATATGAAATAACAAGTGTGTAAGAAATTGAAATGCAGTCCTTTTGGCCAAAATTAATAAAGAAATAATTAAATATGTATATAGAGACATATCGAATAACTTGAAGTAAATTTAAAAAATAATAATAATTGCAGCAGTCTTTTTCTCACAATGTGTCGACTTTTTCTTATAAAATTGGGAACAATTTCTCAAATTCTTTGTTTGTTATATTGCAATATTTTCTCGTAAAATTATTACTTTTTAATGCAAAACGGCGACATATGTCATATAAAATTCTGACTTTTATCACAATATTGCCGATTTTTTTGTTAAAATAGTGGTATTTTTTTGAATAAAATGACTGTAAAATTCCTATCATTATTATAATATTGCCCAAATGTTAGTTTTCTTATAAAATAGTGACTTTTGTCAACTCTTTTCACAAAATTGCCAAAAACTAAGCTTTTCTTGTAAAATTGTGACTGTTATTGAGTAAAATTCCAACTTTTATCATAACATTGCACAAATGCTCCGTTTTTCTTGTCATATTTTGACTCGCGTTGAGTAAAATGACAACTTTTATTATAATACTGCCAAAATTATCAGTTTTTCTGGTGAAATTGTGACCTTTTTCTTGCGAAATTCCAACTCATTTTTCACAACAAGCTTTTTTATGTTTATATAGGATGTATATATTATTAACGTTGTCAATACACATCTTTATATATCTAGAAAGGCTGGTCCTAAAGAGGGAGGCATTTTTCTCAGGTCTCAAGAAGGTCAGAAATACAAGTGTGTGTGTGTGTGTGTGTGCTTGTATTTCCACCCTTCTTGAGACACCAAGAAGGAAAAGTATCTTCCATATGAGGAGGTGTGAACAAGTGATGACATAAATCATGGTCCCAATAACATTGCATCTAATAGAGAATGTCTCATTTGCACCCCTGCTGGTGACATCTATCAAAATGAGGGTGGTCCCAAAAAGGAGGGATTTTTCTAATTGACTGTGTCGCTTTTAAAAGTGCTCCCCCTCTGGTCAACATATGAAATAACAAGTGGGTGTAAGAAATTTAAATGCTCCCCCTTTGGCCAAAATGTATTAAAAAAATGAAATATAAAAATGTATATAGAGACATACTTTAATAACTTGAAGTAAATAATGATGATTAAAAACCAACTACAAACAAAACATTTCCCCCAAAAATAAATGATCTAAAAGCAATGTGTCGACTTTTTTCATATAAAATTGGGAACAATTTCTCAAATTCTGTTTCTGTAATACTGCAATATTTTCTTGTAAAATTATTTTTTTATGAAAAAGTATTACTTTTTAATGCAAAATGGTGACGTTTGTCATAATATTCTGACTTTTATCACAATATTTTTTGCTTCTTGTAAAATAGTGACATTTTTGGACTAAAATGATGACTTTTGTCGAGTAAAATTACGTCCCTTTTTATAAAATCGCCAACATTTTAAGCTTTTCTTGTAAAATTGCGACTGCTATTGAGTAAAATTGCACAAACGTTCAGTTTTTCTTGTCAAATTTTGATTTGCGTTGAGTAAAATGACGAAAGTTGTGACTTTTTTCTTGTGAAATTCCAACTAAATTTTCAAAACAAGCTTTTTTATATGTGCATAGTATGTATATATTATTAATGTTGCCAATACTAATCTTTATATATCTAGAAAGGCTGGTCCTAAAGAGGAGGGATTTTTCTAATTGACTGTGTGTCGCTTTTAAAAGTGCTCCCCCTCTGGTCAACATATGAAATAACAAGTGGGTATAAGAAATTGAAATGCTCCCCCTTTGGCCAAAATGTATTGAAAAAATGAAATATAAAAATGTATATAGAGACATACTGTAATAACTTGAAGTAAATAATGATGATTAAAAACCAACTACAAACAAAAAATTCCCCCCAAAAATAAATGATCTAAAAGCAATGTGTCGACTTTTTTCATATAAAATTGGGAACAATTTCTCAAATTCTTTCTGTTTCTGTAATACTGCAATATTTTCTCGTAAAATTATTTTTTTATGAAAAATTCATACTTTTTAATGCAAAATGGTGACATTTTATCACAATATTTTTTGGTTCTTGTAAAATAGTGACATTTTTGGACTAAAATGATGACTTTTGTCGAGTAAAATCACGACCCTTTTTATAAAATCGCCAACATTTTAAGCTTTTCTTGTAAAATTGCGACTGCTTTTGAGTAAAATTGCACAAACGTTCAGTTTTTCTTGTCAAATTTTGACTTGCGTTGAGTAAAATGACGAAAGTTGTGACTTTTTTTCTTGTGAAATTCCAACTAAATTTTCACAACAAGCTTTTTTATATGTGCATAGTATGTATATATTATTAATGTTGTCAATACTAATCTTTATATATCTAGAAAGGCTGGTCCTAAAGAGGAGGGACTTTTCTAATTGACTGTGTGTCGCTTTTAAAAGTGCTTCCCCTCTGGTCAACATATGAAATAACAAGTGGGTGTAAGAAATTTAAATGCTCCTCCTTTGGCCAAAATGTATTAAAAAAAAAAAGAAATATAAAAATGTATATAGAGACATACTGTAATAACTTGAAGTAAATAATGATGATTAAAAACCAACTACAAACAAAAAATTCCCCCCAAAAATAAATGATCTAAAAGCAATGTGTCGACTTTTTTCATATAAAATTGGGAACAATTTCTCAAATTCTTTCTGTTTCTGTAATACTGCAATATTTTCTCGTAAAATTATTTTTTTATGAAAAATTATTACTTTTTAATGCAAAATGGTGACATTTTATCACAATATTTTTTGGTTCTTGTAAAATAGTGACATTTTTGGACTAAAATGATGACTTTTGTCGAGTAAAATCACGACTCTTTTTATAAAATCGCCAACATTTTAAGCTTTTCTTGTAAAATTGCGACTGCTATTGAGTAAAATTGCACAAACGTTCAGTTTTTCTTGTCAAATATTGACTTGCGTTGAGTAAAATGACGAAAGTTGTGACTTTTTTTCTTGTGAAATTCCAACTAAATTTTCACAAGCTTTTTTATATGTGCATAGTATGCATATATTATTAATGTTGCCAATACTAATCTTTATATATCTAGAAAGGCTGGTCCTAAAGAGGAGGGATTTTTCTAATTGACTGTGTGTCGCTTTTAAAAGTGCTCCCCCTCTGGTCAACATATGAAATAACAAGTGGGTGTAAGAAATTTAAATGCTCCTCCTTTGGCCAAAATGTATTAAAAAAATGAAATATAAAAATGTATATAGAGACATACTGTAATAACTTGAAGTAAATAATGATGATTAAAAACCAACTACAAACAAAAAATTCCCCCCAAAAATAAATGATCTATAAGCAATGTGTCGACTTTTTTCATATAAAATTGGGAACAATTTCTCAAATTCTTTGTTTCTGTAATACTGCAATATTTTCTCGTAAAATTATTTTTTTTAATGAAAAATTATTACTTTTTAATGCAAAATGGTGACATTTGGCATAATATTCTGACTTTTATCACAATATTTTTTGGTTCTTGTAAAATAGTGACTAAAATGATGACTTTTGTCGAGTAAAATTACGACCCTTTTTATAAAATCGCCAACATTTTAAGCTTTTCTTGTAAAATTGCGACTGCTATTGAGTAAAATTGCACAAACGTTCAGTTTTTCTTGTCAAATTTTGACTTGCGTTGAGTAAAATGACGAAAGTTGTGACTTTTTTTCTTGTGAAATTCCAACTAAATTTTCACAAGCTTTTTTTATATGTGCATAGTATGTATATGTTATTAATGTTGCCAATACTAATCTTTATATATCTAGAAAGGCTGGTCCTAAAAAGGGAGGCATTTTTCTCAGGTCTCAAGAAGGTAACAAATACAAAAATGTGTTTGTGTGTGTGTGTGTGTGTGTGTGTGTGTGTGTGTGTGTGTGTGTGTGTGTGTGTGTGTGTGTGTGTGTGTGTGTGTGTGTGTGTGTGTGTGTGTGTGTGTGTGTGTGTTCTTGTATTTCTACCCTTCTTGAGACAGTCTTTTTCTCACAACTTTTTTCTTATAAAATTGGTAACAATTTCTCATATTCTTTCTGTTTCTGTAATATTGCGATATTTTCTCGTAAAATTAGTACTTTTTTGTGTAAAATTACGACTTTTTAATGCAAAATGGTGACATTTGCCAGACAAAATTCTGACTTTTATCACAACATTGACAGTTTTTTGGTTAAAATAGTGAAATTTTTTGAATAAAATTACGACTGTAAAATTCCGATCATCATTATAATATTGCCCAAATTTTAAAGCTTTCTTATAAAATTGACTTTTGTCGACTCCTTTCATAATATTGCCAACATTTGAAGCTTTTCTTGTAAAATTGAGACTGTTTTTGAGTAAAATTCCAACTTTTATCATAATATTGCACAAATGTTCAGTTTTTCTTGTAAAATTTTGACTTGCGTTGAGTAAAATGACGACTTTTATTATAATACTGCCAAAATTATCAGTTTTTCTTGTGAAATTGTGACCTTTTTCTTGTGAAATTCCAACTCATTTTTCACAACAAGCTTTTTTATATGTGCATAGTATGTATATATTATTAATGTTGTCAATACTAATCTTTATATATCTAGAAAGGCTGGTCCTAAAGAGGGAGGCATTTTTCTCAGGTCTCAAGAAGGTCAGAAATACGTGTGTGTGTGTGTGTGTGTGTGTGTGTGTGTGTGTGTGTGTCCATCCAGCGGTGAATAGGATTTAACCCGTCACGCCAATGAGTTTCTTTACCCATCCATGGATACAATGAAACCAGCCGGATATCAAGCGACGCACCCACCCAGGGAAAAAGACACCACACACACACACACACACGGACTATATTGATCAGCATAAATACGGGCTTTGTTCTTACTTGTAGTTTGTGTTGTTTCCTCAAGGTCTTCCTTTTGTCTGAAGCTTTGTGCCAAAGTCTGACTTTGAGAGTGTATACTTGCATGTGTGTGTGTGTGTGTGTGTGAGTGTGTGAATATGTGTGTGAGTGCGTGGGACAGAGAGACAGCAGAAAGCAATAAGCCAGCTGAAATGGTGCCATCAGAGCTACATGATTGATCAATTGAATTCCATCATGGGGACCGGCCACCGGGATTAAAGGGGTCGCCGTGGGTTACCAGGCTAAAGCATCACACTGGCTTTATCTCCACTCTGATTGGTGCGTCGCCGCCGGGGGACCCGCGGCCCGTACACCCACCTAGCGAGTGTGTGTGTGTGAGAACGTGTCGTCGTAGAGAAAGAGAGATTACGATCAAGGAGTGTGTTTGTCAGAGTAGATGAAAGGGGTTTTGTGTACTGAAAAGGTGTGTTTTTTTTTTAGAACTACCAAGAGTGATGGACAGAGGTGTGTGTGTGTGTCTCTTTAAGACTGTAGGACTGACACTTTATACTTTTTTTACCACATACCATATTTTTCGGAGTATAAGTCGCTGCGGAGTATAAATTGCACCGGCCGAAAATGCATAATAAAGAAGGAAAAAAACATATATAAGTCAAACCATGAAAAAAACTGCGACTTATAGTCCGAAAAATACGGTACACAACCTCCATTTATCAACCTAATTGGTTCGTAAATGGAAAAATTTGTATATACTAGTGTTGTCCCGATACCAATATTTTAGTACCAAAATGTATTTCGATACTTTTCGGTACTTTTCTAAAGAAAATTGTGACTTTTGTCGAGTAAAATTACAAATCTTTTCATAAAAACGCCAACATTTTAAGATTTTCTTGTAAAATTGCGACTGTTATTGAGTAAAATTCCAACTTTTATCATAATATTGCACAAATGTTCAAGTGCTCCCCCTCTGGCCAACATATGAAATAACAAGTGTGTGTAAGAAATTGAAATGCGGCCCTTTTGGCCAAAATTAATAAATAATTTAATATGTATATAGAGACATACTGTAATAACTTGAAGTAAATTTTAAAAATAAATAAATGAACTAAAAGCAGTCTTTTTCTCACAATGTGTCTACTTTTTTCTTATAAAATTGGGAAAAATTTCTCATATTCTTTCTGTTTCTGTAATATTGCAATATTTTCTCGTAAAATTATTACTTTTTTTATGTAAAAGTATTACTTTTTAATGCAAAATATACAATTCTGACTCATCACAAAATTGCCAATTTTTTTGTTTAAAATAGTGACTTTTTTGAGCAAAATGACGACTGTAAAATTCCGATCATTATTATAATATTGCCCAAATGTTAGTTTTCTTATAAAATAGTGACTTTTGTCAACTCTTTTCACAAAATTGCCAAAAACTTTAAGCTTTTCTTGTAAAATTGTGACTGTTATTGAGTAAAATTCCAACTTTTATCACAACATTGCACAAATGTTCAGTTTTTCTTGTCAAATTTCGACTCGCGTTGAGTAAAATGACGACTTTTATTATAATACTGCCAAAATTATCAGTTTTTCTGGTGAAATTGTGACCTTTTTCTTGCGAAATTCCAACTCATTTTTCACAACAAGCTTTTTTATATGTGCATAGTGGTACTTTTCTAAAGAAAGGGGACCACAAAAAATGGCATTATTGGCTTTATTTTGACAAAAAATGTTAGGGTACATGAAACATATGTTTATTATTGTAATGTTGTCCTTAAATAAAATAGTGAACATATACGACAACTTTTCTTTTATTAGTACGTAAACAAACAAAGGCTCCTAATTGGCATATGCAGTAACATATTGTGTCATTTCTCATTCTATTTTGTCAAAATGATGAGGGACAAACTGTAAAAATGGATTATTAATCTACTTGTTCATTTACTGTTAATCAATCCAATACAATCCAATCCACTTTATGTATATAGCACATATAAACAACAAGAATGTTTCCAAAGTGCTGCACAGCCATGTTAAAAACAATATTAAAAACAATATTAAAAGCAATATTATGCTCCACCAATGACTGAATAAAAACAAAAAATAAATAAATATAAAAACAATATAAAAACAATATAAAAATAAATATGATTAAAAACGATTTTGAAGGGTAAAACCAATTAAAACAGTAAATAGAAATCAAAATATAAAAAAATAAATAAATAAAAAAACCACAGAGGAGGACAGAGTACCACACAACTCACTTAGTGTTAAAGGCGAACATTATCACCAGACTTATGTAAGCGTCAATATATACCTTGATGTTGCAGAAAAAAAGACCATATTTTTTTTAACCGATTTCCGAACTCTAAATGGGTGAATTTTGGCGAATTAAACACCTTTCTATTATTTGCTCTCGGAACTGGACAGATCAACTTTCAGGAAAAGAGAGCGGATGAGGGTAACTTACACATCTGTGAAGGCACCATTAATGCTGAAAGGTACATACAGGTTTTGGAACAACATATGCTGCCATCTAAGCGCCGTCTTTTTCATGGAC
>NC_084563.2:32757098-32779598 GCF_033978685.3 Nerophis lumbriciformis | reverse complement strand
TGAAATCTTCATGGAAACTGGAAGATATAAACATCCCGTCAGTCTTTATCCCAGTGAGAGCAGACATTGTACAGTAAATGATTGTTGTATTATGTTGATAGTTTGTATATCTTGCACTTAGCAATAGTGCTACATGATGCTTAGTGTTTCACCAAAGCTGCATCTGTTTAGCACACAGCTTCTAAAACTTTTAGATCATCCTCCTTGTATTCAGGCTCAAAAATATATATATCTGGATCATCTATTGTCCCAAAGTAGTCTTTTTTTTTCTTTCTCA
The DNA here is from genome assembly GCF_033978685.3 of Nerophis lumbriciformis. Classification (NCBI taxonomy): domain Eukaryota; kingdom Metazoa; phylum Chordata; class Actinopteri; order Syngnathiformes; family Syngnathidae; genus Nerophis; species Nerophis lumbriciformis. The sequence continues at coordinate 32,779,321 of NC_084563.2, read as the reverse complement.
CAAAGGTTTTTGGATGTTTTTTAGAAAGCTTTACAGGCCGAAAAGAAAAAATACCATTAAGTCCATTGTTAGCTGACTCTTGCTAGCGTTTATTTATGACTCAGAATGCCTTAAAAGGATTGTGAGATGGTGAGGAAGACATGAAAAGACGCTCATTCGCGGCACCTTTTTTTTGTAACCGTTGAGGATTATGATTAAATCTTCATGGAAACTGGAAGATATAAACATCCCGTCAGTCTCTATCCCAGTGAGAGCAGACATTGTATAGTAAGTGATTGTTGTATTATGTTGATAGTTTGTATATCTTGCACTTAGCAATAGTGCTACATGATGCTTAGTGTTTCACCATTTAGATGAAGATGGATGAAGAATAGAAGGATGGATGGAGGATGGTTGGCTGCATGAAGGACATAAAGAAGGATAGAAGGATGGATGGGAGGATAGAAGGATGATGGATGGATGGATAGAAGGATGGATGTTGGAAGGATAAAGGATAGATGGATGGATGAAGGATAGAAGGATGGAGGTGTGAAGTGGAATGAGAGGTGTGAAGTGGAATGGATAGGTGGAATGAGAGGTGTGGAATGGGAGGTGTGAAGTGGAATGAGAGGTGTGAAGTGGAATGGATAGGTAGAATGAGAGGTGTGAAGTGGAATGGATAGGTAGAATGAGAGGTGTGAAGTGGAATGAGAGGTGTGAAGTGGAATGGGAGGTGTGAAGTGGAATGGACAGGTGAAATGGGAGGTGTGGAATGGGAGGTGTGAAGTGGAATGGACAGGTGGAATGAGAGGTGTGAAGTGGAATGGACAGGTAGAATGAGAGGTGTGAAGTGGAATGGCCAGGTGCAATGGGAGGTGTGAAGTGGAATGGACCGGTAGAATGAGAGGTGTGGAATGGACAGGTGGAAAAGGTGGGGCGGGGAGTGGAATGGACAGGTGGAATGAGAGGTGCGAAGTGGAATGGACAGGTGGAATGAGAGGTGTGAAGTGGAATGGACAGGTAGAATGAGAGGTGTGAAGTGGAATGTACAGGTGGAATGAGAGGTGTGAAGTGGAATGGATAGGTAGAATGAGAGGTGTGGAATGGATAGGTAGAATGAGAGGTGTGAAGTGGAATGGACAGGTGGAATGAGAGGTGTGAAGTGGAATGGATAGGTAGAATGAGAGGTGTGGAATGGGAGGTGTGAAGTGGAATGGACAGGTGAAATAGGAGGTGTGGAATGGGAGGTGTGAAGTGGAATGGACAGGTAGAATGAGAGGTGTGAAGTGGAATGGGAGGTGTGAAATGGAATGGGAGGTATGAAGTGGAATGGGAGGTATGAAGTGGAATGGACAGGTGGAATGGGAGATGTGAAGTGGAATGTACAGGTGAAATGGGAGGTGTGGAATGGACAGGTGGAATTAGAGGTGTGAAGTGGAATGGGAGGTGTGAAGTGGAATGGAAGGTGTGAAGTGGAATGGACAGGTGCAATAGGAGTTGTGAAGTGGAATGGACAGGTGGAATGAGAGGTGTGAAGTGGAATGGAAGTTGTGAAGTGGAATGGACAGGTGCAATAGGAGTTGTGAAGTGGAATGGACAGGTGGAATGAGAAAAGCACAAGAAGATACCATTTGTATTCCCTGAGTGGGTATTAAAGGGGAATGAGTGTGCCAAAGACAATTGTTCCCACTTCAAACACACGCCTCTTCCACTTGCATTGTGTGTGTGAGTGTGGAGGGCAAGAGGACAAGCAGGAACACGGGCAGGCTGCACCTTAAACCTCCAGGGCACGCCGGGGTCCATTGACCGTGCGGCGAGGGACATGGAGAGTGGAGTGGCACAGGGCGAGAGATTGGCTGAAGTGGCTCTATAGACTGCAGCATAATAGTCAGGACTCCGAGGTCAGAACCACGTCAAGCCACTTGGGGAAGTAGGGCTGTTAAACCCTGGCTCGCCCTGGGGTCAGACTGGCTTTAGGGGCCCCATTGTTATTCTAAATAGGTGTCCGCTCCCTTCTATCATCTGGGCCACTCGGCCCTCCCATTTCTCCCAGTCTGAATTTCCCAGAGGAGGTGATTGACAGTCATACCCTTAAGACTGACAGCTTGCTACCCGGGGCCCAGATCTTTGCGTGTGCCTTGTAGGGCGGCCTTGAGGTCAACCGAGGGTGGTACCAATACTGATCACATGTGTCAAGGAGGAACTGCACTTTTTTAAAGGAGCTTTGCCTATCATTCACAATCCTTATGTAAGATAGGAACACATGAGTTTTCGTTTTAATGCATTCTAAGTCATAAAATACAGCAAGTAAGAGGTAGCTAACAATTCATCTAAAAAAACATTCAAAAAGTTGCCTTAAAAGGATTGTGAGATGTCGAGGCCGACATGAAAAGACGCTCATTTGCGGCACCTTTTTTTTTTTTTTTAACTGTTGTGAGGATTATGATGAATTCTTCATGGAAACTGGAAGATCCCGTCAGTCTTCATCCCAGTGAGAGCAGACATTGTACAGTAAGTGATTGTTGAATTATGTTGATAGTTTGTATATCTTGCACTTAGCAATAGTGCTACATGATGCTTAGTGTTTCACCAAAGCTGCATCTGTTTAGCACACAGCTTCTAAAACTTGTAGATCATCCTCCTTGTATTCAGGCTCAAAAATATAAGTATCTGGATCATCTATTGTCCCAAAGCAGTCTTTTTTCTTTTTTTTCTCACAAATGTTTTTGGATTTTTTTAGAAAGCTTTACAGGCCAAAAATAACAAACACCATTAACTCCATTGTTAGCTGACTCTTGCTAGCGTTTATTTATGACTTAGAATGCCTTAAAAGGATTGTGAGATGGTGAAGAAGACATGAAAAGAAGCTCATTTGCCCTTTTTTTTTTAACCATTGTGAGGATTATGATGAAATCTTCATAGAAACTGGAAGATATAAACATCCCGTCAGTCTTCATCCCAGTGAGAGCAGACATTGTACAGTAAGTGATTGTTGTATTATGTTGATAGTTTGTATATCTTGCACTTACCAATAGTGCTACATGATGCTTAGTGTTTCACCAAAGCTACATCTGTTTAGCACACGGCTTCTAAAATTTGTAGATCATCCTCCTTATATTCAGGCTCAAAAACATAAGTATCTGGATCATCTATTGTGCCAAAGTAGTCTTTTTTTTCTTTCTCACAAATGTTTTTGGATATTTTTTAGAAAGCTTTACAGGCCGAATAGAACAAATACCATTAACTCCATTGTTAGCTGACTCTTGCTAGCGCTTTATTTATGACTTAGAATGCCTTAAAAGGATTGTGAGATGGCGAAGACATGAAAAGACGCTCTATTTGCGGCACCTTTTTTGCAACCGTTGTGAGGATTATGATGAATTCTTCATGGAAACTGGAAGATATAAACATCCCGTCAGTCTTCATCCCAGTGAGAGCAGACATTGTACAGTAAGTGATAGATGTATTATGTTGATAGTTTGTATATCTTGCACTTAGCAATAGTGCTACATGATGCTTAGTGTTTCACCAAAGCTGCATCTGTTTAGCACACAGCTTCTAAAACTTGTAGATCATCCTCCTTGTATTCAGGCTAAAAAATATAAGTATCTCGATCATCTATTGTCCCAAAGCAGTCTTTTTTTCTTCTTTTTTTCTCACAAATGTTTTTGGATATTTTTTAGAAAGCTTTACAGGCCGAAAATAACAAACACCATTAACTCCATTGTTAGCTGACTCTTGCTAGCATTTATTTATGACTTGGAATGCCTTAAAAGGATTCTGAGATGGCGAGGAAGACATAAAAAGATGTTCATTTGCGGCATCTTTGAGGATTATGATGAAATCTTCACGGAAACTGGAAGATATAAACATCCCGTCAGTCTCTATCCCAGTGAGAGCAGATACTGTACAGTAAGTGATAGTTGTATTATGTTGATAGTTTGTTTGTCTTGCACTTAGCAATAGTGCTACATGATGCTTAGTGTTTCACCAAAGCTGCATCTGTTTAGCACACAGCTTCTAAAACTTGTAGATCATCCTCCTTGGATTCAGGCTCAAGAATATAAGTATCTAGATCATCTATTGTCCCAAAGTAGTCTTTTTTTTTTTTTTTTCTCACAAATGTTTTTGGATGTTTTTTAGAAAGCTTTACAGGCTGAAAATAACAAACACCATTAACTCCATTGTTAGCTGACTCTTGCTAGCGTTTATTTATGACTTGGAATGCCTATATATATATATATATATATATATATATATATATATATATATATATATATATATATATATACCGTATTTTCCGCACTATAAGGCGCACCTAAAAACCACAAATTTTCTCAAAAGCTGACAGTGCGCCTTATAACCCGGTGCGCTTTATATATATGGATAAATATTAAGATTCATTTTCATAAAGTATCGGTCTCGCAACTTCGGTAAACAGCCGCCATCTTTTTTCCCCGTAGAAGAAGCGCGCGGTGCATGCTGGGATATGTGACGTTTCATTTCCATTTGTGTGTTTATGTAAAGACCCCAAAATGGCTCCTATTAAGTGTGTTGTCTGTCTAATTATAAATAATGCAGACGAGGCGTGTTAACTGAGTTCTCAACGTTTTCTCACAGCGTGCTCATAACCACATTCGAACTCCCAGCATACAACAACGCTTCTCAGGGCTACCGCGCATGCTCGTCACTATCGTTGCATGCTGGGTAGTGTAGTTGTTATATTTGCTAGCTCATAACATCACATTAAGAGACACGCTTACGCGCTTAATTCAATACTCGCCGTCATTCCGGGTGGATTGACAAAAGACCTCCAGCCGCTACATATTGGTGTCAACAGGGCATTCGAAGCTAGACTGCTAACTGCGTGGGAACAATGGATGACAGAAGGCGAACACACGTGACGTTCACCAAGACAGGGAGACGGAGACAGCGCCAGACGACATTTTGGATCCCACATTTGCCCAACTTTTCAATTCGGACAACGAAGGAGAATAATTCGAGGGATTTATGAATGAAGAATAACTTCAGAAAGTGAGCGCTATGTTTATTTTGTGTGTTGTGACATTAACGTTCGAGCAACATTATGTTGCTATTGCTCTGCACTATTTTGAATTTTACTATGTTTGTGATTGCACATTTGCGTACATTTTGGGAGTGAACAGAGTTGTTAGAACGCTGGTTTTTAATATATTATTAAAGTTTGACTGACCTATCTGACTGTTTTTTTGACATTCCTTTAGCGCAGTTAGATGCGGCTTACAACACCGGGCGGCTTATAGGTGGACAAAGTTTTGAAATATGCCGTTCATTGAAGGCGCGGCTTTTAACCCAGGGCGCCTTATGGTGCGGAAAATACGGTATATATATATATATATATATATTTTTTTTTTATTTTTTTTTTTTAATCCCAATTAATAAAAATTAAAAAATATATATATATATATATATATATTTTTTTTTATATATATATATTTTATTTTTTATTTTTTATTTTTTTTTTTATCCCAATTAATAGTCCCAATTAAAAAAAATATACTGTATATATATATATATATGTGTGTGTGTGTGTGTATATATATGTTTTATTTTGTTTTTAAATGTTTTAATTGGGACTATTAATTGGGATTAAAAAAAAATAATAATAAAAAAAATATATATATATATATATATATATATATATATATATATTTTTTTTTTTTTTGTAATCCCAATTAATAGTCCTAATTAAAATTGTTTTTTTAAATAAAGTTTTAAGTAAGTCTCAAAGGTCCCACAACAGTGTATTAAAATGTGTTGGATGAATTTAGTCAGTTAACAGGTGCTTTTATTAAGACCTCATAGAAACCGCCCTGAGATGGGTAGGTCGTGAGTTCAAACCCCGGCCGAGTCATACTAAAGACTATAAAAATGGGACCCATTACCTCCCTGCTTGGCACTCAGCATCAAGGGTTGGAATTGGGGGTTAAATCACCAAAAAATGATTCCCGGACGTGGCCACCGCTGCTGCTCACTGCTCCCCTCACCTCCCAGGGGGTGATCAAGAAGTGATGGGTCAAATGCAGAGAATAATTTTGCCACACCTAGTGTGTGTGTGTGTGTGTGTGTGACAATCATTGGTACTTTAACTTGAACTTGAACTGTTTATGTGTCTGTAGCTTTAATGCTAATGAGCTGTGTTTGGCCACGCCCATCCCTGACAGGAAGCGCCCTAGTACATACACATTGTAACTCTAACGCACTACTTGGCCAACGTAGTTAGAGTCACACATCACAACAATGAAACTGGAAGGAGTGGACACAATTTGCTGGAACATAATCAACAGACAATTTAGTATAACAAGGGAGCTTTGAGGAGTTGAAAAAGTTCCATTCCGCGAGAGGAAATCCGTCATTAATAGACAATCCTCCCTCCACTTTGTCTCCCACCTTTTTTTCTTCATCTTCTCTGGCGCTCTTGTCCTGCCTCTCCCCCGATTAGGCCGCTCTAATCATTTGTCGTGGAAGGTGTGTCTGCATGTGTGCCTGTCACACAGAGTTCATTTGAATTTCCCTTCAATCACTTCCCATTAGCCAGGTGATAAATCAGCTCCGATGATGGCGCCCCCACTTTGCAGCAACACCACACTGGGTCCTAATGCCCACCCTGTTTCCCCAACGGATCTCTTACCTTGTCATGTTTTTTATTGTCTGACACCCTTCAAAACGTACCACAATACACAACTTATATTCAATTGAATAGACTGCAAAGACAAGATATTTGATGTTCAAACTGAGAAACATTTTTTTTTGGCAAATAATCATTAACTTAGAATTTAATGGCAGCAACACATTGCAAAAAAGTTATCACATGGGCATTTTTACCACTGTGTTACATGGCCTTTCCTTTTAACCACACTCAGTAAACGTTTAAGAACTGAGGAGACACATTTTTGAAGCTCCTCAGGTGGAATTCTTTCCTATTCTTGCTTGATGCACAGCTTGAGTTGTTCAACAGTCCGGAGGTCTCCGTTGTGCTATTTTAGGCTTCATAATGCGCCACACATTTTTAATGGGAGACAGGTCTGGACTACAGGCAGGCCAGTCTAGTACCCGCACTCTTTTACTATGAAGCCACGTTGATGTACCACGTGGCTTGGCATTGTCTTGCTGAAATAAGCAGGGGCGTCCATGATAACGTTGCTTGGATGGCAACATATGTTGCTCCGAAACCTGTATGTACCTTTCAGCATTAATGGCGCCTTCACAGATGTGTAAGTTACCCATGTCTTGGGCACTAATACACCCCCATACCATCACAGATGCTGGCTTTTCAACTTTGCGCCTATAACAATCCGGATGGTTCTTTTCCTCTTTGGTCAGGAGGACACGACGTCCACAGTTTCCAAAAACAATTTGAAATGTGACCACAGAACACTTTTCCACTTTGTATCAGTCCATCTTAGATGAGCTCAGGCCCAGCGAAGCTGACGGCGTTTCTGGGTGTTGTTGATAAACGGTTATATATATATATATATATATATATATATATGACATACTTGCCAACCCTCCCAAATTTTCCGGGAGACTCCCGAAATTCAGCGCCTCTCCCGAAAACCTCCCAGGACAAATATTCTCATATATTATATGAACACATAAATATGTGTTTATATATATACACACACGTATACAGCCTCTACATTTATATATATATATATATATATATATATATATATATATATATATATATATATATATATATATATATATATATGTCTTAATAAGGTTATCCAAAAAATAGTGCTCGATACCGTAGTAGAGCGCAATATATGTATGTGTGGGAAAAAAATCACAAGACTATTTCATCTCTACAGGCCTGTTTCATGAGGGGTTCCCTCAATCATCAGGAGATTTTAATGGGAGCATTCACATACCATGGTTTATATAGGGCACAGAGTGGGTGGGTACAGGCTGGCGTAGGGGCGTGGTGATTGGCTCATGTGTTACCTAGGAGGTGTTTCCGTCTGTGGCGGCATGCTGATACAATTTCGCTGCGCTTGTATATATATATATAAAATGAATGTGTGTATATATATATGTATATAATGTGTGTATATATATACATATATATATATGTAAATATATATATATATATATATATATATTGTGTATGTATGTATATGTATGTATACATATATGTGTGTGTATATATGTATATATGTGTGTATATATGTATATATATCAATCAATCAATCTTTATTTATATAGCCCTAAATCACAAGTGTCTCAAAGGGCTGCACAAGCCACAACGACATCCTCGGTACAAAGCCGATATATATATATATATATATATATATATATATATATATATATATATATATGACATACTTGCCAACCCTCCTGAATTTTACGGGAGACTCCCAAAATTCAGCGCCTCTCCCGAAAACCTCCCGGGACAAATATTCTCATATATTATATGAACACATAAATATGTGTTTATATATACACACACACGTATACAGCCTCTACATATATATATATATATATATATATATATATATATATATATATATATAAAATGAATGTGTGTATATATTTGTATATAATGTGTGTATATATATATATACATATATATATATATATATGTGTAAATATATATATATATATATATATATTGTGTATGTATGTATATATATATATATATATATTGTGTATGTATGTATATGTATATATGTGTGTGTATATATGTATGTATGTGTGTATATATGTGTATATATATATATATATATATATACAGTGTTTCCCACAGGACGGGCATCTATTTGCGGTGGTGTGGTCGGGGGGGGTGGCGGCAGCGGCGATGACCAAGAAGAACGCGGAGTTGTAATATAATTACATTTTATGTACATATTTATATACAGATTTGAACAATTAGTGATTCACTGAAATATATTTATTAATTGTGGTTCTTACAAAAAATATATCTTATAAAATATAAAAGCTAAAATGTCTCTTAAAGCTCTGCCCCTTTAATTAGTGAATACTAAATAATTTAACTTTAGCCTACTACTACAACCATATTATTTACCAGCAACATGAAGTGAAACAGAGGCAGAGGTGTCCTGCCACAGTCAGTCAACCTCCTCCTGCTGCTGAACAGGTCGCACCTGTGGTCCGGACTGTAGGCCTACCTCCTCTCCAAGTCGAGCCCTTTTCGGCCGTTGAAAATATTTTTCTATACTCATCTGTGTGAAGGAGTGAACATCCAACATTAGAATTTATTACTAACGAGCAGAACCGCTCTATGTACAGTGCCGTCTAACCTTAAGCGGCAGCAGCTCAACACATGCAGGGTTCAACGTTAAGGTTTTTTCTACTTGCCCGACTTCTCAAATCTTCTTGCCCCAATATTTTTACTTGTCCTGCCTAGGTTTTTTTCTGGCTGTGTAGTGCTCATGGCTTATATCTTACTAAAATCCTTCCCGTTGACTATATACAACACTACACAGTATTTATTATTATTATTATCTATAATTACATTTAAATGGCATTGCATACATGTAAAATTAAATGCTATTTCACATTATTTGACCAGTAGCAGTTACACCCATCTGAACAGGTCAGCCACCTGTTTAAAGCCCGATCACAGTTGAAATCTTGAAATGAAGGGCCTTTAATGGCCAAAACATTAACCTGGACAACATTTTAACAGCTGGTTGGCTCAGATTTTATTCTTTTCATTGCATTCACATGCTGCAGTGGACAGTGGACAATTTAGCTTCAGTCCATGTGTGTTTATTGACAACATGGTTATAACCTGGACACGTTAGCTCGTCGGTATTGTAACACGTGACTGTTACTACGTGCGTATGCCCCGGGCCACGAGTCAAACAGCGGCGGTGTTAATGAAGCAGCGTCAGGCTGCTCACCGTCAGTGAAACGCTCGGTGAAATCACGGATTAACGTTAAATATATGACGAGCCGCGAGCGATGCAGCTATAACCTATCTACTAGTGATGGGTTGATGAGGCGTCATGAAGCGTTTCGACACATTGCAAAACTGTATTGATACTGTGTCGATACTGTGTCACTAAATACTGACATCTGCTGGACATTAAAAATCCCTACAGGCAACCTATGGACCGACTCAACTGACACTGATTTTATGACCTAGTACAGTGGTTCTCAAATGGGGGTACGCGAACCCCTGGGGGTACTTGAAGGTATACCAAGGGGTACGTGAGATTTTTTTTAAATATTCTAAAAATAGCAACAATTCAAAAATCCTTTATAAATATATTTATTGAATAATACTTCAACAAAATATGAATGTAAGTTCATAAACTCAGTGAAGCACAAGCTCAGGTTTGTCACTAAAATGTTTGTCAAAAAGAACTGTGAAAAGAAATGCAACAATGCAATATTCAGTGTTGACAGCTAGATTTTTTGTGGACATGTTCCATAAATATTGATGTTAAAGATTTTTTTTTTTGTGAAGAAATGTATAGAATTAAGTTGATGAATCCAGATGGATCTCTAATACAATCCCCAAAGAGGGCACTTTAAGTTGATGATTACTTCTATGTGTAGAAATCTTTATTTATAATTGAATCACTTGTTTATTTTTCAACAAGTTTTTAGTTATTGTTATATCTTTTTTTTCCAAATAGTTCAAGAAAGACCACTACAAATGAGCAATATTTTGCACTGTTATACAATTTAATAAATCAGAAACTGATGACATAGTGCTGTATTTTACTTCTTTATCTTTTTTTTTCAACCAAAAATGCTTTGCTCTGATTAGGGGGTACTTGAATTTAAAAAAAAATCACAGGGGGTACATTGCTGAAAAAAGGTTGAGAACCACTGACCTAGTATATACAATAATATAAACCAAGTCATTGTATTTCATTTAGGATTATTTCATAACTTCATTTAAATAAAAATATATTTTTTGTCTTTTTTTAGACAGTCAATAAATAATGTGAACATGTATCATAACATGGAAATCTAAGAGAACGTGTTGTGAATGAGGATGCTTGTGGACCTGGAAATTATTATTTAATTTTTTTTACACATTTTTATTAAAAAAAAAACAGTTTTTCCAACGTATTCAATTTTAGACGCTTTCTCTTCTTAGTTATTATTTCTCCGGCTGTAGAAAAGAGCCGCTCACAGGGCAACACAGTTCGCGTATCTGTCACGTGACCAAAACAGCTCATGATCGGTCACGTGACTTTCTAAAAGCGGTACGCGCACCGACACAGGGTTTCGCTCTTTGAGCTCGACGCATGCATCGGTGTTGCCGGACCCATCACTACTATCTACCTATAACACCTGTAAAAATGAAGCAATGCTACCACGCTAGCAAGCGTTAGCTAGCCAACTATGAGCCACAAAGCTGCTAACTGTCGCCAAAAGGCACCATTTAAGTTTTTTTCCCCATGGCATCCTGGATCAAGGCTTTCAGCAGCTTTTGGACGTTTGAGGTAGAAACGTAGGAAGCGCCATCATTATGAACAGTAACCGGCGAGTATTTTGATTCCGTCCGTCCGTTCGTCCGTCCGTCCCTCTTCTTCTTCTTCTTCTTCTTCTTCTTCTTCTTGCTATTGGCGGAGTTACAATGCATAGTAGGCTACCGCCACCTACTGCACCGGAGGTGTAACTACAAGCAACATTTACAGACAGTCCCATTGCTTTTATGAGCGGTCGAGCGAGTCAAAAGCCGAAAAATCCATTTGTGGCGGACGTAATTCTTTCGTGGCGGGCCGCCACAAATAAATGAATGTGTGGGAAACACTGATATATATATATATATTATATTGATATAATGAATATGTATTTAACATATTTTGATATTAAGAGTATGTGAAAGTTTGACCTCCGTGACGACCTCCTTTAAGTTTATTAATCAATCAGAAATATCAAGCAGCTAAAATGTGACAAACGTGAAGAACCGTGGAGAGTGTTCTGCATTTTTCCCATCATGCATTGCAGGGCATTCAATTGGGTGTAACTTTAAATTATGCGTTGTGCTTGGACTTTTTTTTTTTTTTTTTTAATAATACTCAAAAAAGTTCAGTGAGTGTGAAGTTCATGTGTGTGGACTTCATGTGCGCCATTAATGGGCCAGGCTGTTTGGATTGGGCGCCTGCTGTGTACACTTCAAAGCTCAAATCATGGTCATTAACTTGAACCGCTCACAAAGATTATGCTGACAATCGTTGACACAGACTCCTTCTTAAACTCGTGACATGTCGCGGGCCAAACCGGCAACACGCAGGCGGACCGCGCTCACGTTTGAGTGCAGACGATTTCCTATTCCTCCCGATCCCTTTTTTTCCTCCGTTTGTGGCCCATCTGCGAGAGTTGTGTTGGTTTACGCTCGAGCCTTTTCTCATCAGGAGAGCAGCAGAAGGTGAGGGGAGGGAGCGACGCACACAGACGTGGGGAAATGGCCAACAATTTGGGGGAACGGAGGAAAGGGGAAATGCCATTATGCAAATGTTCTCCTGTGACACGACCAGGCAGAGTGTGTGTGTGTGTGTGTGTGTGTGTGTGTGTGTGTGTGTGTGTGTGTGTGTGGTGAGGGGGGGTCGATTAGGCCTCATCTGTTATTGATGTGGACCAAAGCGTTGCCTCACTCTCTCTCTCTCTTCCTGTATGAGTGTGTGATCTAAACAACCACTCATACTACTTGTGTCCGTTCTCCTTTCATTAGACCAGTGTTTTTCAACCACTGCGCCGCGGCACACTAGATATTGCCATGGTGTGCCGTGTGGAGGTGATGTCATTTCGCCTAATTGGGTTAAAAATATTTTTTTTTGCCAAACCAGTAATTCCATCCCCAAGGTTGTTCTATCGGGTTCGGGTCAGGACTCTGTGCAGGCCAGTCAAGTTCATCCACACCAGACTCTCTGTCATCCATGTCTTTAAGCCCAACTCATGGAGATCAACCCCACACCTTAACTCCATCCATTCATCCATTTTCTACCGCTTGTCCCGTTTGGGGTCGCGGGGGGTACACCCTGGAGCCTATCTCAGCTGCATTCGGGCGGAAGGCGGGGTACACCCTGGACAAGTCGCCACCTCATCGCAGGGCCAACACAGATAGACAACACTAGGGCCAATTTAGTGCATACTTGCCAACCTTGAGACCTCCGATTTCGGGAGGTGGGGGGCGTGGTTGGGGGCGTGGTTAAGAGTTACATATATATATATAAATAAGAGGAATACTTTAATTTCAGTGTTCATTTATTTACACATATACACACACATAACACTCATCTACTCATTGTTGAGTTAAGGGTTGAATTGTCCATCCTTGTTCTATTCTCTGGTCACTATTTTTCTAACCATGCTGAACACCCTCTCTGATGATGCATTCTGCTTCGTCTCCTTGTTGTGTGTGCAGTTGTGCACTGCACTCTCTAAAAGCCGTAGATGTTATTGTCACGTATGCATGTACAGTAGATGGCAGTATTGTCCTGTTTAAGAGTGTCACAACATTGCTGTTTACGGCAGACGAACTGCTTTACGGTAGACGAAAACGTGACTGCTGTTGTTGTGTGTTGTTGCCGCGCTGGGAGGACGTTAATGAAACTGCCCAACAATAAACCCACATAAGAAACCAAGAACTCGCCCTCGATCATTCTACAGTTATAATGTGATTGGGCAGGCACGCTGTTTATATTGTGGGAAAGCGGACGTGAAAACAGGCTGTCGACAGTCACTCAGGTCCGCATGGAGCTGGAGGGGGCGTGGCCTCCAGCTCCGCCTGAATTTCGGGAGATTTTCGGGAGAAAATTTGTCCCGGGAGGTTTTCGGGAGAGGCGCTGAATTTCGGGAGTCTCCCGGAAAATCCGGGAGGGTTGGCAAGTATGATTTAGTGTTGCCAATCAACCTATCCCCAGGTGCATGTTTTTGGAGGCGGGAGGAAGCCGGAAAGATCCCAAACTAGTAGTCCTGAACTAGGGACTACTCGGGACCTTCGTATTGTGAGGCACATGCACTAACCCCTGTTCCACCGTGCCGCCCGAAAACCAGTAATTATAATCTCCTCTCCTGCACATAAAGTCCATAAAGACATGGATGACAGAGTTTGGTGTGGATGGACTTGACTGGTCTGCACAGAGTCCTGACCTGAACCCGAAACCTAACCAGGTAGTAGGGGTGTAACGATTCTTCCATTACATTTATATTGCCAAAAGTAATTGGCCACCTGCCTTGACTCACATATGAACTTGAAGTGCCATCCCATTCCCAACCCATAGGCTTCAATATGACGTCGGTCCACCTTTTGCAGCTACTACAGCTTCAACTCTTCTGGGAAGGCTGTCCACAAGGTTGTGGAGTGTGTTTATAGGAATTTTCCACCATTCTTCCAAAAGCGCATTAGTGTTGGTGGAGAAGGCCTGGCTCTCAGTCTCCGTTCTAATTCATCCCAAAGGTGTTCTATCGGGTTCGGGTCAGGACTCTGTGCAGGCCAGTCAAGTTCATCCACACCAGACTCTTGTCATCCATGTCTTTATGGACCTTGCTTTGTGCACTGATGCACAGTCATGTTGGAAGAGGAAGGGCCCCGCTCCACACTGTACCCACCAAGTTGGGAGCATGGAATTGTCCAAAATGTTTTGGTATCCTGGAGCATTCAAAGTTCCTTTCACTGGAACTAAGGGGCCAAAAACAACCCCACACCTTATATTCCATGCTGTTTGAAAACCAGTAATTATAATCTCCTCTCCAGTCCATAAAGACATGAATGACAGAGTCTGGTGTGGATGAACTTGACTGGCCTGCACAGAGTCCTGACCTGAACCCGATAGAACGCCTTTAGAATGAATTAGAACGGAGACTGAGAGCCAGGCCTTCTCCACCAACATCAGTGTGTGACCTCACCAATGTGCTTTTGGAAGAACGGTGGAAAATTCCTATAAACACACTCTGCAACCTTGTGGACAGCCTTCCCAGAAGAGTTGAAGCTGTAATAGCTGCAAAAGGTGGACTGACATCATATTGAACCCTATGGGTTAGGAATGAGATGGCACTTCATGTTCATATGTGAGTCAAGGCATGTTTTTGTTAATGCATTCTAACTCGTAATATATGGCAAGTACAAGGTGGCTAACGATACAGATAATGAGAGTACTCTGTTCCGCTCATAAAGCCCTCTTAAAAGCGCCAACAATACTCCACTTACATGTCGTGACTTGAATATCAAGTAAATATTAAGTGATGTTGTTATTATAAGCGCTAACAATGGCGTCGTGATCACAGAGAGCCAACTAGCTTATGCTGCTATATTGACATAATGAGCTGCTGCATCGCTTCTGAGTCGGTGAAAGTTAATTCCAGATTATAAATCATGCCTCTCACCTGGATAGTCGAAGGTTGAGGACATAAACCTGACTTTGACATCCGAGAAATACACAAAAAGACGTTTGTTTGGGGCATCTTTTAAATTCTTTTTTTAACCTGGGTGGGGATTATGATGAATTCTTCATGTAAACGGGAAGATACAAACATCCCATCAGTCTTTATCCCGGCGAGAGCAGACATTGCACAGTAAGTGATTGTTTTAGTACGTTTGTATATCTTGTTTAGCACTTAGCAATGCTGCTACATGATGCTTAGGTTTTGTCTGTTTAGCACACAGCTTCTAAAACTTGTAGATCATCCTCGTTATATTCAGGCTCAAAAAAAAGAAGTGTGTGGACCATCGTTTGTCCCAAAGTAGTTTTTGTTGTCTGTCCTCAACTCTAGAAAGAGGTTCCGCAGCCTCCGAAGCGGAACCTCCAGGTTCTGTAACAGCTTCTTCCCTCAGGCCATAAGACTCTTGAACGCATCATAATTAAATTATCCCCTCAACTCCCCCCCAAAATTGGTTAACTCGCTGGAATAAAAAAGACAATATAACATACATCAATAAACGTGGACGCATGTGGAAAAAGTACAATATATTTATCTGTACACTAATCTATTTATTTATTTATATATACTTATTAATTTTATATATATATTTATATATTATTTATATTTATTTATTTATATTATATATATTTATTTATATATTATTTACATCCATAAACGTGGACGCATGTGGAAAAAGTGCAATATATTTATCTGTACAGTAATCTATTTATTTATTTATATATAATTATATATACTTATTCATTTTATATATATATTTATGTATTATTTATATATATTTATTTATTTTATATATATATATTTATATATTATTTACATCCATAAACGTGGACGCATGTGGAAAAAGTGCAATATATTTATCTGTACAGTAATCTATTTATTTATTTATATATATTTATATATATTTATTCATTTTATATATATATTTATATATTATTTATATATATTTATTCATTTTATATATATATTTATATATTATATATATTTATTTATTTTGTATATATATTTATATATTTATATATATTTATTTATTATATACACATATTTATATATTATTTATATATATTTATTTATTTTATATATATATATTTATATATTATTTATATATATTTATTTATTTATATATGCACCTTATTGCTTTTTTATCCTGCACTACCATGAGCTTTTGTAACGAAATTTTGTTCTAATATGTGCTGTAAAGTTCAAATTTGAATGACAATAAAAAGGAAGTCTAAGTCTAAGTCTAGTCAAGTCTGCCATTATTAGTAGTGTTGTTGTTGAAGGGAGACGCTGTGATATTATTTCGCCGTATGCTTGAAATCATACGTAAATATGACATTCTTATGAATGTTACTAAATTACATACATACTTACAGTGCGTATATATAACAGTGAGGAAGGTTTTAGGATGTGTTTGAAAGTGCTTTGGAGTGGCTCACATTGGTTCCCTTGTTAGCTGACTTTTGCTAGTGTTTTTTATGATTTAGAATGCATTAAAAAAGGATAAGGATTGTGAATGATAGACAAAAGATGTCTCCTCACATCGCACAGGTGTACTTTATGAGTGGGATCTCTCCATGGTGCTGAAAGGCACTTACTCGAGACAACTTCCTCCGACTCACCCCAAAATCTCCCTCACCCTGCCCCCCCAACCGGCACCCTCGCAACCTCCCAGGCTCAACCCCCCGCAGCTGCGTCCCTGCTCTCTGATGAGGACCGACTGGTGCCGTACGAGCGGCAGAACTGACAACGTTTACGGGGGCGAATGAGAATGATCCATCTTCCTTAGCGGGCCTGTCACCCCGCTGGCCAAACTTCATCATGGCCAATTACCAGCGCAGTCCCTTTCTTGGCCACTGCTGCCACAAACATGGAGTCATTAGACACTATTATAATAAGGTGTGCGGCAGCCAAGAAAGGGAATGGGAGGGGGGGGGGGGGGGGGGGAATTGCTGGAATTTCACATATGAGGAGTTAAAAAAATAATAATAAAAAAAAAAAGCTACAGGTATGTGCTTGAACTAGAGATGCGCGGATAGGCAATTTATCTCATCCGCAACCGCGTCAGAAAGTCGTCAACCATCCGCCATCCACCCGATGTAACGTTTGATCAGAACTGCATCCGCCCGCCATCCGCCCGTTGTTATATATCTAATATTAATAAAAAAAAAAAAAAAGGGTGAAAACTACGCGAATTGCACCTTGTGCAGACAAGATTTTTCGATTGGACACGGAGGAATTTGCGATGTAAAAGACCACGTTGGGACAAAAAAACACAAGTCTAATGCCGTTGCTAGCGATACAAGTGGAAAACTTTCAACGTTTTTCGTCGCCCAAACAGATTCTTTGGATGTGATAAATGCCGAAGTTTTATTTACGGAGGCAATAATTGAGCATGGACTTCCAATCGCACTGGCTGATCACGTGGGACAGTTAAATGTTTGTAATGCAACCTTTAAAAATCATTACGCGGTGATCGCGATCCCAAAAATAAACTTTTCTTGCATGATAATGTCCAGAAAAATTCGCTTTATATTACTATAGAGTCCTTTTAACGAATGAGTTTGATGGTTTATCACAAACCTTAAATGAAATTCCATGGCCACTGTCCTGCTCTCTATATCAACCAGGGTGAGCCCCACCCCTTTCGTGAGCGCACTGAGCGCGGAGTGACCCCTTTTACGTGCCCCCGGCAACAGGGGTGGCAAGCAGGTAAGCTGCGCGGGCGGAGCGCGCGGAGTGACCCATGTTACGAGCCCCCGGCCACGGGGGTGGCGGGCAGGTAAGCTGCTTACCTGCTGCGCGTGACGCCGGCCGCGGCGAAAGCGGACGAGGCGGGGTGTCGGTGCGGTGGGCGCGGTAGTGACCCTGGACGTGCGTCGGGCCCTTCTCGCGGATCGCCTCAGCTACGGCTCCCGGTGGGGCCCTCTCGGGGGAAGGGGCCTCGGTCCCGGACCCCGGCGAGGCGTCCCTTCTCCCTCCGTAAAAGTGTCCATCTCTTTTTCTTTTTTTTCTTCTGTTGTGGCATATGCTGCAGGTGCCTGCTCGTTTTTCGTATGTGGGTAACAACATTTAACTATGTACCGGTATATATATTTCCCAATTGGTTTAACTGCCACCCGCAAAAAAAAAAAAAAAAAAAAAAAAAAAAAAAATATCTAATTAATCCGCCCGACCCGACCCGCGAGCGGATAAAATCTTATTTTTTTTAATTTCATCCGCCCGATCCGCGGATAATCCGCGGACTCCGCGGTTGTGTCCGCAAATCGCGCATCTCTAGCTTGAACCACTAAATAATTGACACAAAATTCCCCCAAAAAATTCTGAACAAATCAATTTCCATATATAATTTTCAATCTGTACCATATTTGACTCAACTGGTCACAAAATATTATTTTAATGTATTTTTTTATAACAAACCAAAACCTAATGCAACATACAAGAATATTATAATTATTTCCAAAACATAAAAAGATTTGTCGTCATAATTGTCAGGTTCAAACACTGATGACATTTATTAAACAAGACAAGAAGCAAAGAATTAAACAGAGACAGAATTCAATTTGGCTCAATTTGAGGAGAGACGCCAGGACACTGTACCCGTTGTCGGAGGCAGATATTTACATATATCCGTATTTAAGTGTTACTTCTTTATTTTCATAATCATATTACAAAACAGCTAGTGTTTTTCTTCCAATTGTGGTCTTTTGGTTGTCTGCAAATACTGTGTGCTAACCTTGACTATGGAATGTAAGGAGGAGAGAAACTCCTTCTCCTTATCTCTTCTTCACTCCAGCTGCGGAGGACAATGGGCATGTGTTTGGGCTGGAAAGACAAGACAGCGAGGGTGGGAGGGAGAGAGACTTTATAGAATAGAGGGTTTCCATATTTAAGATCAGCTGCGCGATTGAATGTTCTATGCTGGACTGGTCTCATTATATTTACAAAGCTTTGCAAATATATTACAAAATACCTATTCTGTCTCTGGTGGTTCTTCTACTCAGCTTTAAGTGTCGTAAAGAGCTTGGGAGCAACCAGCGACTTGAATTCCCTGGGAGGAACAACTGGTCCAAACGCAACACCGTGTACAGTCTCCAGCACGCTCTGCCAACAGATTCCACGCCTCCACCTTTATTTAGACTTTCTCTGACCACATGACAACAGCTGCGTCTAAAGGACGAGGTCGTAAACAGCCATCGCCTTTGATTACAACAGTTCAAAAGAAAAGGTCGTAAACAGTTCACGGAAAAGGTCGTAAATGAGTTCAAAAAGAGGTTCGTAAAACAGTTGAAAAAAGGAGGTTCAAAAAGAGGTCGTATGAAGCTTGGGCTGATCCTGCCTTCTCGCCGCTTTGTAGTCCTTGGGTTAAAACAATATCTTTCTGTTGATTACAATACATGAAAGAAACAAACACCTTCATGTTGCTTCCCCCCCTACACAGTGGAGTTTTACAAGCCTTCTTCTTGGTAGGTTTCAAAGACACCCTTTGTAATAATTTAGATACAATTATTCTAACAATAATCTTCCCCCACTTTAATTCACATTCTTTATCATTTTCAAAACATTTTGATTATTGTAATTATTTGCCATCTAAAAAAAACCATCCAAAAAGTCAACATAACTATGGATTTTTTAAATCTAAAGAATTTCCCCCCCCATAAAAATCAGAAAGCTATCATTTATTATTGCAACACACACCACGTGATTGCCACAAAATAATCCAGCAAATTGGATATGTATATTTTACCTTTAAATATACCACATTGTGTAATGTAAACATTATATTTGTTTATTTGAAACTTATAAAGACTGTGTGTGCATACAATGCAATAAAATTACCAATTTAGGGTTACAAACCTGCTGTATCAAATTTGATACACAGTTTCAAAACAGTTTTACTATCAAATATATAATGAAATATAAGTAATTTTACATTGCATCAATAGATTAACTCAGAGTTTCTTGACTTTTTGACCTCGGGGCCCAACTTTTCCACTACAGAGGAGCCAGGGGCCCACTTAATTATTAACACTTCATTATTCATTTTACTCTTGATTTTAATCCTATTCACTAATTATATTCATCCGACACTACGGTTTGACAACCTTGTCAAGTGATAGAAACCATGTGTTAGTCACAATGATGTGTACTTATTTAATACATAAACCTTAGGCTTAAGGCAGACTGATTATAAAAATAAGAATATATATATACTGCAAAAGAAGGCACTAAAACAAATAATTGATGAAAAACACAATTATGTAGTGCTAAAATAAATTAATTTAATAATAAATAACAATAAATAGTTTTCATTCAAATAAAAGTTCAAATAGAAATACAGTTTCAACACTTTAGTCATAATTTTTGCGCTTATTAAACTTCTGTATGACTTGAGTTCCAGAATTCTTCTGTTTGATCGATATGGTCATTACTGCCACAAAGTGCATTGCAACTAGGTACCGCTGCGGACCACAGCTGAGAAATACTATTGGGGGCTCACCGCCCAATAGTGGGCCCCGGCCCTATGGTTAAGAAACACTGCCTTAACTGTTCATGCTGAAAATGACATTTTTCTTACCGTGTCCCTTTCAAATTTGGCAACGTTTTTCTTTTCAAAAAAACTGATATTTCTCGTTTCTTCTTTGTGGCAATCTTGCAGCATAATGGGACACTAATACGACAATGACTGCCCTCGTGTGGATGATACGTTAATTACATGCATCTGATCTGATACATCAGGCTTTTAAGGAAAAAACTAATTACACTGATGATGTAGTGTTTAAAAACCTATGTATCACTTATGATATGATGATGTAGTGTGTTTAAAAACCCATGTATCACTTATGATACAATTATGTAGCATGTTAAAAACCTATGTATCACTTGTATAATGATGTAGCGTGTTTAAAAACCTATGTATCACTTATGATATGATTATGCAGCTTGTTTGAAAGCTGCATAAACCTATGTATCACTTGTATAATGATGTAGCGTGTTTAAAAACCTATGTATCACTTATGATATGATTATGCAGCTTGTTTGAAAACCTACAGTATGTATCACTTATGATACGATGATATAGTGTACTCAAAAACCTATGTATCACTTACGATACAATTATGTAGCGTGATTAAAAACGTATTAATCACCTATGATACGATGATGTAGAGTGCTCAGAAACCTATGTATCACTTATAATACAATGATGTAGCGTGATTAAAAACGTATTAATCACTTATGATACAATGATGTAGCGTGTTTAAAAACCTATGTATCCCTTATGATACAATGATGTAGCATGTTTAAAAACATGTAATAGTTATGATACGATGATGTAGCGTGTTTAAAAACCTATGTATCACTTATGATTCGATGATGTAAAATATTTTAAAAACTATGAATCACTTATGATACAATGTAGTGTGTTTAAAAACCTATGTATCACTTATTAAACGGCGATGTAGTGTGTTTAAAAACCTATGTATCATTTATGATACACTTGGCGTCCTATGTATAACTTATAAGATAGCGTGCTCAAAACCCTATGTATCACTTACGATACGATGATGTAGCATGATTAAAAACCTATTAATCACCTATGATTCGATGATGTAGAGTGCTCAGAAACCTATGTATCACTTATGATACAATGATGTAGCGTGATTAAAAACGTATTACTCACTTATGATACAATGATAAAGCGTGTTTAAAAACCTATGTATCACTTATGATACGATGATGTAGCATGTTTAAAAAATGTAATACTTATGATACGATGATGTAGCGTGTTTAAAAACCTATGTATCACTTATGATACAATGATGTAGTGTGTTTAA
>NC_084563.2:32747098-32752098 GCF_033978685.3 Nerophis lumbriciformis | reverse complement strand
GTATGTATAAGTGTGTGTACATCTTCTGTACGTGTGTGTGTGTATATAAGTGTGTGTGTGTACATCTACTGTACGTGTGTGTGTGTATATAAATGTGTGCGTGTACATCTACTGTACGTGTGTGTGTATATAAATGTGTGTGTGTACATCTACTGTAGGTGTGTGTGTATATAAATGTGTTTTTGTACATCTATTGTGTGTGTGTGTGTGTGTGTGTGTGTGTGTGTGTGTGTGTGTGTGTGTGTGTGTGTGTGTGTGTACATCTACTGTGTGGGGACGGCGTGGTGCTGTTGAGAGAGTGGCCGTGCCAGCAACCTGAGGGTTCCTGGTTCAATCCCCACCTTCTACTACTAACCTGGTCACATCCGTTGTGTCCTTGAGCAAGACACTTCACCCTTGCTCCTGATGGGTGGTGGTTAGTGCCTTGCATGGCAGCTCCCTCCATCAGTGTGTGAATGTGTGTGTGAATGTGGAAATAGGGTCAAAGCGCTTTGAGTACCTTGAAGGTAGAAAAGCGCTATACAAGTATAACCCATTTACTGTGTGTGTGTGTGTGTGTGTGTGTGTGTGTGTGTGTGTGTGTGTGTGTGTGTGTGTGTGTGTGTGTGTGTGTGTGTGTGTGTGTGTGTGTGTGTGTGTGTGTGTTGCTGTTACAGAAGGCAGCAGCATGAGATTGAAGCAGGCAGGACCAGAGTAAAAAAGTGTGTGTGTATGTTTGTGTATAATGTCTACTTTCCTCCACTTTGTGTGTGTCCAGACGTCAGATTACTCCTCCATGGCGTCACTCGCTGGTGGTCTGGACGAGATGAAGAGCAGTTTGGTGAATGGCAGCACGGGGGCGGAGTTAGGAGCCAGCGTGGCCGGCCCACAATCCTATTCCATAGTTCCAGGTAAGACCACACTCATGGAAAAGAAGAGTGACATAGTGATGAAAAGAAGAGTGACATAGTGTTGCAAAGATGAAAAGAAGAGTGACATAGTGTTGCAAAGATGAAAAGAAGAGTGACATAGTGTTGCAAAGATGAAAAGAAGAGTGACATAGTGTTGCAAAGATGAAAAGAAGACTGACATAGTGTTGCAACGATGAATAGAAGACTGACATAGTGTTGCAAAGATGAAAAGAAGACTGACATAGTGTTGCAAAGATGAAAATAAGACTGACATTGTGTTGCAAAGATGAAAAGAAGACTGACATAGTGTTGCAAAGATGAAAAGAAGACTGACATAGTGTTGCAAAGATGAAAAGAAGAGTGACATAGTGTTGCAAATATAAAAAGAAGAGTGACATAGTGTTGCAAAGATGAAAAGAAGACTGACATAGTGTTGCAACGATGAATAGAAGACTGACATAGTGTTGCAAAGATGAATAGAAGACTGACATAGTGTTGCAAAGATGAAAAGAAGACTGACCGTGTTGCAAAGATGAAAAGAAGACTGACCGTGTTGCAAAGATGAAAATAAGACTGACATAGTGTTGCAAAGATGAAAAGAAGACTGACCGTGTTGCAAAGATGAAAATAAGACTGACATAGTGTTGCAAAGATGAATAGAAGACTGACATAGTGTTGCAAAGATGAAAAGAAGACTGACATCGTGTTGCAAAGATGAAAAGAAGACTGACATAGTGTTGCAAAGATGAAAAGAAGACTGACCGTGTTGCAAAGATGAAAAGAAGACTGACATAGTGTTGCAAAGATGAAAAGAGTGACATAGTGTTGCAAAGATGAAAAGAAGAGTGACATAGTGTTGCAAAGATGAAAAGAAGAGTGACATAGTGTTGCAAAGATGAAAAGAAGACTGACATAGTGTTGCAAAGATGAAAAGAAGACTGACATAGTGTTGCAAAGATGAATAGAAGACTGACATAGTGTTGCAAAGATGAAAATAAGACTGACATCGTGTTGCAAAGATGAAAAGAAGACTGACATAGTGTTGCAAAGATGAAAAGAAGACTGACATAGTGTTGCAAAGATGAAAAGAAGACTGACATAGTGTTGCAAAGATGAAAAGAAGACTGACATAGTGTTGCAAAGATGAAAAGAAGAGTGACATAGTGTTGCAAAGATGAAAAGAAGACTGACATAGTGTTGCAAAGATGAAAAGAAGACTGACATCGTGTTGCAAAGATGAAAAGAAGACTGACATAGTGTTGCAAAGATGAAAAGAAGACTGACATAGTGTTGCAAAGATGAAAAGAAGACTGACATAGTGTTGCAAAGATGAAAAGAAGACTGACATAGTGTTGCAAAGATGAAAATAAGACTGACATCGTGTTGCAAAGATGAAAAGAAGACTGACATAGTGTTGCAAAGATGAAAAGAAGACTGACATAGTGTTGCAAAGATGAAAAGAAGACTGACATAGTGTGCAAGATGAAAAGAAGACTGACAGTGTTGCAAAGATGAAAAGAAGACTGACATAGTGTTGCAAAGATGAAAAGAAGACTGACAAGTGTTGCAAAGATGAAAAGAAGACTGACATAGTGTTGCAAAGATGAAAAGAAGAGTGACATAGTGTTGCAAAGATGAAAAGAAGAGTGACATAGTGTTGCAAAGATGAAAAGAAGAGTGACATAGTGTTGCAAAGATGAAAAGAAGACTGACATAGTGTTGCAAAGATGAAAAGAAGACTGACATAGTGTTGCAAAGATGAAAAGAAGAGTGACATAGTGTTGCAAAGATGAAAAGAAGAGTGACATAGTGTTGCAAAGATGAAAAGAAGAGTGACATAGTAGTGTTGCAAAGATGAAAAGAAGACTGACATAGTGTTGCAAAGATGAATAGAAGACTGACATAGTGTTGCAAAGATGAAAAGAAGACTGACATAGTGTTGCAAAGATGAAAAGAAGACTGACATAGTGTTGCAAAGATGAAAAGAAGACTGACATAGTGTTGCAAAGATGAAAAGAAGACTGACATAGTGTTGCAACGATGAATAGAAGACTGACATAGTGTTGCAAAGATGAAAAGAAGACTGACATAGTGTTGCAAAGATGAAAAGAAGACTGACAGTGTTGCAAAGATGAAAAGAAGACTGACATAGTGTTGCAAAGATGAAAAGAGTGACATAGTGTTGCAAAGATGAAAACAAGAGTGACATAGTGTTGCAAAGATGAAAAGAAGACTGACATAGTGTTGCAAAGATGAAAAGAAGACTGACATAGTGTTGCAAAGATGAAAAGAAGACTGACATAGTGTTGCAAAGATGAAAAGAAGACTGACATAGTGTTGCAAAGATGAAAATAAGACTGACATCGTGTTGCAAAGATGAAAAGAAGACTGACATAGTGTTGCAAAGATGAAAAGAAGACTGACATAGTGTTGCAAAGATGAAAAGAAGACTGACAGTGTTGCAAAGATGAAAAGAAGACTGACATAGTGTTGCAAAGATGAAAAGAAGACTGACATAGTGTTGCAACGATGAATAGAAGACTGACATAGTGTTGCAAAGATGAAAAGAAGACTGACATAGTGTTGCAAAGATGAAAAGAAGACTGACAGTGTTGCAAAGATGAAAAGAAGACTGACATAGTGTTGCAAAGATGAAAAGAGTGACATAGTGTTGCAAAGATGAAAACAAGAGTGACATAGTGTTGCAAAGATGAAAAGAAGACTGACATAGTGTTGCAAAGATGAAAAGAAGACTGACATAGTGTTGCAAAGATGAAAAGAAGACTGACATAGTGTTGCAAAGATGAAAAGAAGACTGACATAGTGTTGCAAAGATGAAAATAAGACTGACATCGTGTTGCAAAGATGAAAAGAAGACTGACATAGTGTTGCAAAGATGAAAAGAAGACTGACATAGTGTTGCAAAGATGAAAAGAAGACTGACATAGTGTTGCAAAGATGAAAAGAAGAGTGACATAGTGTTGCAAAGATGAAAAGAAGACTGACATAGTGTTGCAAAGATGAAAAGAAGACTGACAGTGTTGCAAAGATGAAAAGAAGACTGACAGTGTTGCAAAGATGAAAAGAAGACTGATATAGTGTTGCAAAGATGAAAAGAAGAGTGACATAGTGTTGCAAAGATGAAAAGAAGAGTGACATAGTGTTGCAAAGATGAAAAGAAGAGTGACATAGTGTTGCAAAGATGAAAAGAAGACTGACATAGTGTTGCAAAGATGAAAAGAAGACTGACATAGTGTTGCAAAGATGAATAGAAGACTGACATAGTGTTGCAAAGATGAAAAGAAGACTGACATAGTGTTGCAAAGATGAAAAGAAGACTGACATAGTGTTGCAAAGATGAAAAGAAGACTGACAGTGTTGCAAAGATGAAAAGAGTGACATAGTGTTGCAAAGATGAAAAGAAGAGTGACATAGTGTTGCAAAGATGAAAAGAAGACTGACATAGTGTTGCAACGATGAATAGAAGACTGACATAGTGTTGCAAAGATGAAAAGAAGACTGACATAGTGTTGCAAAGATGAAAAGAAGAGTGACATAGTGTTGCAAAGATGAAAAGAAGAGTGACATAGTGTTGCAAAGATGAAAAGAAGAGTGACATAGTGTTGCAAAGATGAAAAGAAGACTGACATAGTGTTGCAACGATGAATAGAAGACTGACATAGTGTTGCAAAGATGAAAAGAAGACTGACATAGTGTTGCAAAGATGAAAAGAAGAGTGACATAGTGTTGCAAAGATGAAAAGAAGAGTGACATAGTGTTGCAAAGATGAAAAGAAGAGTGACATAGTGTTGCAAAGATGAAAAGAAGACTGACATAGTGTTGCAAAGATGAAAAGAAGACTGACATAGTGTTGCAAAGATGAAAAGAAGACTGACAGTGTTGCAAAGATGAAAAGAAGACTGACATAGTGTTGCAAAGATGAAAAGAAGAGTGACATAGTGTTGCAAAGATGAAAAGAAGAGTGACATAGTGTTGCAAAGATGAAAAGAAGAGTGACATAGTGTTGCAAAGATGAAAAGAAGACTGACATAGTGTTGCAACGATGAATAGAAGACTGACATAGTGTTGCAAAGATGAAAAGAAGACTGA
>NC_084563.2:32684598-32739598 GCF_033978685.3 Nerophis lumbriciformis | reverse complement strand
ACACTCTACATTCTCCTTATACACATATATTAACACTCTACATTCTCCTTATACACAATATTATATTAACACTGTACATTCTCCTTATACACAATATTATATTAACACTGTACATTCTCCTTATACACAATATTATATTAACACTCTACATTCTCCTTATACACAATATTATATTAACACTGTACATTCTCCTTATACACAATATTATATTAACACTCTACATTCACATTATACACATATATTAACACTCTATATTCTCCTTATACACATATATTAACACTCTACATTCTCCTTATACACAATATTATATTAACACTCTACATTCTCCTTATACACATATATTAACACTGTACATTCTCCTTATACACAATGATATTATATTAACACTGTACATTCTCTTTATACACATATATTAACACTGTACGTTCTCCTTATACACAATGATATTATATTAACACTCTACATTCTCCTTATACACATATTATATTAACACTACATTCTCCTTATACACGATATTATATTAACACTGTACATTCTCCTTATACACAATATTATATTAACACTGTACATTCGCCTTATACACATATATTATATTAACACTGTACATTCTCCTTATACACAATATTATATTAACACTGTACATTCTCCTTTTATACATATATTAACACTGTACATTCTCCTTATACACATATATTAACACTGTACATTCTCCTTATACACAATATTATATTAACACTCTACATTCTTCTTATACACAATATTATATTAACACTGTACATTCTCCTTATACACATATATTAACACTCTACATTCTCCTTATACACATATATTAACACTCTACATTCTCCTTATACACAATATCATATTAACACGCTACATTCTCCTTATACACATATATTAACACTCTACATTCTCCTTATACACATATATTAACACTCTACATTCTCCTTATACACAATATTATATTAACACTCTACATTCTCCTTATACACAATATTATATTAACACTCTACATTCTCCTTATACACAATATTATATTAACACTCTACATTCTCCTTATACACATATATTAACACTCTACATTCTCCTTATACACATATATTAACACTCTACATTCTCCTTATACACAATATTATATTAACACTCTACATTCTCCTTATACACATATATTAACACTCTACATTCTCCTTATACACATATATTAACACTCTACATTCTCCTTATACACAATATCATATTAACACGCTACATTCTCCTTATACTCTATTATATTAACACTCTACATTCTCCTTATACACAATATTATATTAACACTCTACATTCTCCTTATACACATATATTAACACTCTACATTCTCCTTATACACATATATTAACACTCTACATTCTCCTTATACACAATATTATATTAACACTCTACATTCTCCTTATACACATATATTAACACTCTACATTCTCCTTATACACATATTATATTAACACTCTACATTCTCCTTATACACATATTATATTAACACTCTACATTCTCCTTATACACATATTATATTAACACTCTACATTCTCCTTATACACATATTATATTAACACTGCGATGAGGTGGCGACTTGTCCAGGGTGTACCCCGCCTTCTGCCCGATTGTAGCTGAGATAGGCTCCAGCGCCCCCCGCGACCCCAAAAGGGAATAAGCGGTAGAAAATGGATGGATGGATGGATATTAACACTCTACATTCTCCTTATACACATATATTAACACTCTACATTCGCCTTATACACAATGATATTATATTAACACTCTACATTCGCCTTATACACAATGATATTATATTAACACTGTACATTCTCCTTATACACAATATCATATTAACACTCCACATTCTCCTTATACACATATTAACACTCTACATCCTCCTTATACACATATTATATTAACACTCTACATTCTCCTTATACACAATATTATATTAACACTCTACATTCTCCTTATACACATATATTAACACTGTACATTCTCCTTATACACAATATTATATTAACACTCTACATTCTCCTTATACACATATTATATTAACACTCTACATTCTCCTTATACACAATATTATATTAACACTCTACATTCTCCTTATACACATATATTAACACTGTACATTCTCCTTATACACAATATTATATTAACACTCTACATTCTCCTTATACACAATATTATATTAACACTCTACATTCTCCTTATACACAATATTATATTAACACTGTACATTCTCCTTATACACATATATTAACACTCTACATTCTCCTTATACACAATATTATATTAACACTGTACATTCTCCTTATACACAATATTAACACTGTACATTCTCCTTATACACATATATTAACACTGTACATTCTCCTTATACACATATATTAACACTGTACATTCTCCTTATACACATATATTAACACTCTACATTCTCCTTATACACATATATTATATTAACACTGTACATTCTCCTTATACACAATATTATATTAACACTCTACATTCTCCTTATACACAATATTATATTAACACTCTACATTCTCCTTATACACAATATTATATTAACACTGTACATTCTCTTTATACAAAATATTATATTAACACTCTACATTCTCCTTATACACAATATTATATTAACACTGTACATTCTCCTTATACACATATATTAACACTGTACATTCTCCTTTTACACATATATTAACACTCTACATTCTCCTTATACACAATATTATATTAACACTCTACATTCTCCTTATACACAATATTTTATTAACACTCTACATTCTCCTTATACACATATTATATTAACACTGTACATTCTCCTTATACACAATATTATATTAACACTCTACATTCTCCTTATACACAATATTATATTAACACTCTACATTCTCCTTATACACAATATTATATTAACACTGTACATTCTCTTTATACAAAATATTATATTAACACTCTACATTCTCCTTATACACAATATTATATTAACACTGTACATTCTCCTTATACACAATATTATATTAACACTGTACATTCTCCTTATACACAATATTATATTAACACTCTACATTCTCCTTATACACATAAATTAACACTCTACATTCTCCTTATACACAATATTATATTAACACTGTACATTCTCCTTATACACAATATTATATTAACACTCTACATTCTCCTTATACACAATATTATATTAACACTGTACATTCTCCTTATACACAATATTATATTAACACTCTACATTCTCATTATACACATATATTAACACTCTATATTCTCCTTATATACATATATTAACACTCTACATTCTCCTTATACACAATATTATATTAACACTCTACATTCTCCTTATACACAATATTATATTAACACTGTACGTTCTCCTTATACACAATGATATTATATTAACACTGTACATTCTCTTTATACACATATATTAACACTGTACGTTCTCCTTATACACAATGATATTATATTAACACTGTACATTCTCCTTATAAACATATATTAACACTCTACATTCTCCTTATACACATATTATATTAACACTACATTCTCCTTATACACGATATTATATTAACACTGTACATTCTCCTTATACACAATATTATATTAACACTGTACATTCGCCTTATACACATATATTATAATAACACTGTACATTCTCCTTATACACAATATTATATTAACACTGTACATTCTCCTTTTATACATATATTAACACTGTACATTCTCCTTATACACATATATTAACACTGTACATTCTCCTTATACACAATATTATATTAACACTCTACATTCTCCTTATACACAATATTATATCAACACTGTACATTCTCCTTATACACATATATTAACACTCTACATTCTCCTTATACACATATATTAACACTCTACATTCTCCTTATACACAATATCATATTAACACGCTACATTCTCCTTATACACTATTATATTAACACTCTACATTCTCCTTATACACAATATTATATTAACACTCTACATTCTCCTTATACACAATATTATATTAACACTCTACATTCTCCTTATACACATATATTAACACTCTACATTCTCCTTATACACATATATTAACACTCTACATTCTCCTTATACACAATATTATATTAACACTACATTCTCCTTATACACATATATTAACACTCTACATTCTCCTTATACACATATATTAACACTCTACATTCTCCTTATACACAATATCATATTAACACGCTACATTCTTCTTATACTCTATTATATTAACACTCTACATTCTCCTTATACACAATATTATATTAACACTCTACATTCTCCTTATACACATATATTAACACTCTACATTCTCCTTATACACATATATTAACACTACATTCTCCTTATACACAATATTATATTAACACTCTACATTCTCCTCATACACATATATTAACACTCTACATTCTCCTTATACACATATATTAACACTCTACATTCTCCTTATACACAATATTATATTAACTCTCTACATTCTCTTTATACATAATATTATATTAACACTCTACATTCTCCTTATACACAATATTATATTAACACTCTACATTCTCCTTATACACATATATTAACACTGTACGTTCTCCTTATACACAATGATATTATATTAACACTGTACATTCTCTTTATACACATATATTAACAATGTACATTCTCCTTATACACATATATTAACACTCTACATTCTCCTTATACACATATATTATATTAACACTCTACATTCTCCTTATACACATATATTAACACTGTACGTTCTCCTTATACACAATGATATTATATTAAAACACTGTACATTCTCCTTATACACATATATTAACACTGTACATTCTCCTTATACACAATATTATATTAACACTCTACATTCTCCTTATACACATATATTAACACTCTACATTCTCCTTATACACATATATTAACACTCTACAATCTCCTTATACACAATATTATATTAACACTGTACATTCTCCTTATACACAATATTATATTAACACTCTAATCCGCCTTATACACAATATAATATTAACACTGTACATTCTCCTTATACACATATATTAACACTCTACATTCTCCTTGTACACATATATTAACACTCTACATTCTCCTTATACACAATATTATATTAACACTGTACATTCTCCTTATACACAATATTATATTAACACTCTACATTCTCCTTATACACAATATTATATTAACACTGTACATTCTCCTTATACACAATATTATATTAACACTCTACATTCTCCATATACACATACAATATATTAACACTGTACATTCTCCTTATACACAATATTATATTAACACTGTACATTCTCCTTATACACATATATTAACACTGTACATTCTCCTTATACACATATATTAACACTGTACATTCTCCTTTTACACATATATTAACACTCTACATTCTCCTTATACACAATATTATATTAACACTCTACATTCTCCTTATACACAATATTATATTAACACTGTACATTCTCCTTGTACACAATATTATATTAACACTGTACATTCTCCTTATACACATATATTAACACTGTACATTCTCCTTTTACACATATATTAACACTCTACATTCTCCTTATACACAATATTATATTAACACTGTACATTCTCCTTATACACAATATTATATTAACACTGTACATTCTCCTTATACACATATATTAACACTCTACATTCGCCTTATACACAATGATATTATATTAACACTCTACATTCTCCTTATACACATATTATATTAACACTCTACATTCTCCTTATACACATATATTAACACTCTACATTCTCCTTATACACAATATTATATTAACACTCTACATTCTCCTTATACACATATTATATTAATACTCTACATTCTTCTTATACACATATTATATTAACACTCTACATTCTCCTTATACACATATTATATTAACACTCTACATTCTCCTTATACACATATATTAACACTCTACATTCGCCTTATACACAATGATATTATATTAACACTGTACATTCGCCTTATACACAATGATATTATATTAACACTGTACATTCTCCTTATACACAATATCATATTAACACTCTACATTCTCCTTATACACATATTAACACTCTACATCCTCCTTATACACATATTATATTAACACTCTACATTCTCCTTATACACATATTAACACTCTACATCCTCCTTATACACATATTATATTAACACTCTACATTCTCCTTATACACAATATTATATTAACACTCTACATTCTCCTTATACACATATTATATTAACACTCTACATTCTCCTTATACACAATATTATATTAACACTCTACATTCTCCTTATACACATATATTAATACTGTACATTCTCCTTATACACAATATTATATTAACACTCTACATTCTCCTTATACACAATATTATATTAACACTCTACATTCTCCTTATACACAATATTATATTAACACTGTACATTCTCCTTATACACATATATTAACACTGTACATTCTCCTTTTACATGTATATTAACACTCTACATTCTCCTTATACACAATATTATATTAACACTCTACATTCTCCTTATACACAATATTATATTAACACTGTACATTCTCCTTATACACATATATTAACACTGTACATTCTCCTTATACACATATATTAACACTCTACATTCTCCTTATACACATATATTATATTAACACTGTACATTCTCCTTATACACAATATTATATTAACACTCTACATTCTCCTTATACACAATATTATATTAACACTCTACATTCTCCTTATACACAATATTATATTAACACTGTACATTCTCTTTATACAAAATATTATATTAACACTCTACATTCTCCTTATACACAATATTATATTAACACTGTACATTCTCCTTATACACATATATTAACACTGTACATTCTCCTTATACACATATATTAACACTGTACATTCTCCTTTTACACATATATTAACACTCTACATTCTCCTTATACACAATATTATATTAACACTCTACATTCTCCTTATACACAATATTATATTAACACTGTACATTCTCCTTATACACAATATTAACACTGTACATTCTCCTTATACACATATATTAACACTGTACATTCTCCTTATACACATATATTAACACTCTACATTCTCCTTATACACATATTATATTAACACTGTACATTCTCCTTATACACAATATTATATTAACACTCTACATTCTCCTTATACACAATATTATATTAACACTGTACATTCTCTTTATACAAAATATTATATTAACACTCTACATTCTCCTTATACACAATATTATATTAACACTGTACATTCTCCTTATACACAATATTATATTAACACTCTACATTCTCATTATACACAATATTATATTAACACTCTACATTCTCCTTATACACATATATTAACACTCTACATTCTCCTTATACACAATATTATATTAACACTGTACATTCTCCTTATACACATATATTAACACTGTACGTTCTCCTTATACACAATATTATATTAACACTCTACATTCTCCTTATACACAATATTATATTAACACTCTACATTCTCCTTATACACAATATTATATTAACACTCTACATTCTCCTTAAACACAATATTATATTAACACTGTACATTCTCCTTATACACAATATTAACACTGTACATTCTCCTTATACACATATGTTAACACTGTACATTCTCCTTATACACATATATTAACACTCTACATTCTCCTTATACACATATATTATATTAACACTGTACATTTTCCTTATACACAATATTATATTAACACTCTACATTCTCCTTATACACAATATTATATTAACACTCTACATTCTCCTTATACACAATATTATATTAACACTCTACATTCTCCTTATACACATATATTAACACTGTACATTCTCCTTATACACAATATTATATTAACACTCTACATTCTCCTTATACACAATATTATATTAACACTCTACATTCTCCTTATACACAATATTATATTAACACTGTACATTCTCCTTATACACATATATTAACACTGTACATTCTCCTTTTACATATATATTAACACTCTACATTCTCCTTATACACAATATTATATTAACACTCTACATTCTCCTTATACACAATATTATATTAACACTGTACATTCTCCTTATACACAATATTATATTAACACTCTACATTCTCCATATACACATACAATATATTAACACTGTACATTCTCCTTATACACAATATTATATTAACACTGTACATTCTCCTTATACACATATATTAACACTGTACATTCTCCTTATACACATATATTAACACTGTACATTCTCCTTTTACACATATATTAACACTCTACATTCTCCTTATACACAATATTATATTAACACTCTACATTCTCCTTATACACAATATTATATTAACACTGTACATTCTCCTTGTACACAATATTATATTAACACTGTACATTCTCCTTATACACATATATTAACACTGTACATTCTCCTTTTACACATATATTAACACTCTACATTCTCCTTATACACAATATTATATTAACACTGTACATTCTCCTTATACACAATATTATATTAACACTGTACATTCTCCTTATACACATATATTAACACTCTACATTCGCCTTATACACAATGATATTATATTAACACTCTACATTCTCCTTATACACATATTATATTAACACTCTACATTCTCCTTATACACATATATTAACACTCTACATTCTCCTTATACACAATATTATATTAACACTCTACATTCTCCTTATACACATATTATATTAATACTCTACATTCTTCTTATACACATATTATATTAACACTCTACATTCTCCTTATACACATATTATATTAACACTCTACATTCTCCTTATACACATATATTAACACTCTACATTCGCCTTATACACAATGATATTATATTAACACTGTACATTCGCCTTATACACAATGATATTATATTAACACTGTACATTCTCCTTATACACAATATCATATTAACACTCTACATTCTCCTTATACACATATTAACACTCTACATCCTCCTTATACACATATTATATTAACACTCTACATTCTCCTTATACACATATTAACACTCTACATCCTCCTTATACACATATTATATTAACACTCTACATTCTCCTTATACACAATATTATATTAACACTCTACATTCTCCTTATACACATATTATATTAACACTCTACATTCTCCTTATACACAATATTATATTAACACTCTACATTCTCCTTATACACATATATTAACACTGTACATTCTCCTTATACACAATATTATATTAACACTCTACATTCTCCTTATACACAATATTATATTAACACTCTACATTCTCCTTATACACAATATTATATTAACACTGTACATTCTCCTTATACACATATATTAACACTGTACATTCTCCTTTTACATGTATATTAACACTCTACATTCTCCTTATACACAATATTATATTAACACTCTACATTCTCCTTATACACAATATTATATTAACACTGTACATTCTCCTTATACACATATATTAACACTGTACATTCTCCTTATACACATATATTAACACTCTACATTCTCCTTATACACATATATTATATTAACACTGTACATTCTCCTTATACACAATATTATATTAACACTCTACATTCTCCTTATACACAATATTATATTAACACTCTACATTCTCCTTATACACAATATTATATTAACACTGTACATTCTCTTTATACAAAATATTATATTAACACTCTACATTCTCCTTATACACAATATTATATTAACACTGTACATTCTCCTTATACACATATATTAACACTGTACATTCTCCTTATACACATATATTAACACTGTACATTCTCCTTTTACACATATATTAACACTCTACATTCTCCTTATACACAATATTATATTAACACTCTACATTCTCCTTATACACAATATTATATTAACACTGTACATTCTCCTTATACACAATATTAACACTGTACATTCTCCTTATACACATATATTAACACTGTACATTCTCCTTATACACATATATTAACACTGTACATTCTCCTTATACACATATATTAACACTCTACATTCTCCTTATACACATATTATATTAACACTGTACATTCTCCTTATACACAATATTATATTAACACTCTACATTCTCCTTATACACAATATTATATTAACACTGTACATTCTCTTTATACAAAATATTATATTAACACTCTACATTCTCCTTATACACAATATTATATTAACACTGTACATTCTCCTTATACACAATATTATATTAACACTCTACATTCTCATTATACACAATATTATATTAACACTCTACATTCTCCTTATACACATATATTAACACTCTACATTCTCCTTATACACAATATTATATTAACACTGTACATTCTCCTTATACACATATATTAACACTGTACGTTCTCCTTATACACAATATTATATTAACACTCTACATTCTCCTTATACACAATATTATATTAACACTCTACATTCTCCTTATACACAATATTATATTAACACTCTACATTCTCCTTAAACACAATATTATATTAACACTGTACATTCTCCTTATACACAATATTAACACTGTACATTCTCCTTATACACATATGTTAACACTGTACATTCTCCTTATACACATATATTAACACTCTACATTCTCCTTATACACATATATTATATTAACACTGTACATTTTCCTTATACACAATATTATATTAACACTCTACATTCTCCTTATACACAATATTATATTAACACTCTACATTCTCCTTATACACAATATTATATTAACACTCTACATTCTCCTTATACACATATATTAACACTGTACATTCTCCTTATACACAATATTATATTAACACTCTACATTCTCCTTATACACAATATTATATTAACACTCTACATTCTCCTTATACACAATATTATATTAACACTGTACATTCTCCTTATACACATATATTAACACTGTACATTCTCCTTTTACATATATATTAACACTCTACATTCTCCTTATACACAATATTATATTAACACTATACATTCTCCTTATACACAATATTATATTAACACTGTACATTCTCCTTATACACAATATTAACACTGTACATTCTCCTTATACACATATATTAACACTGTACATTCTCCTTATACACATATATTAACACTCTACATTCTCCTTATACACATATATTATATTAACACTGTACATTCTCCTTATACACAATATTATATTAACACTCTACATTCTCCTTATACACAATATTATATTAACACTCTACATTCTCCTTATACACAATATTATATTAACACTGTACATTCTCTTTATACAAAATATTATATTAACACTCTACATTCTCCTTATACACAATATTATATTAACACTGTACATTCTCCTTATACACATATATTAACACTGTACATTCTCCTTTTACACATATATTAACACTCTACATTCTCCTTATACACAATATTATATTAACACTCTACATTCTCCTTATACACAATATTATATTAACACTGTACATTCTCCTTATACACAATATTAACACTGTACATTCTCCTTATACACATATATTAACACTGTACATTCTCCTTATACACATATATTAACACTGTACATTCTCCTTATACACATATATTAACACTCTACATTCTCCTTATACACATTATATTAACACTGTACATTCTCCTTATACACAATATTATATTAACACTCTACATTCTCCTTATACACAATATTATATTAACACTCTACATTCTCCTTATACACAATATTATATTAACACTGTACATTCTCTTTATACAAAATATTATATTAACACTCTACATTCTCCTTATACACAATATTATATTAACACTCTACATTCTCATTATACACAATATTATATTAACACTCTACATTCTCCTTATACACATATATTAACACTCTACATTCTCCTTATACACAATATTATATTAACACTGTACATTCTCCTTATACACAATATTATATTAACACTCTACATTCTCCTTATACACAATATTATATTAACACTGTACATTCTCCTTATACACAATATTATATTAACACTCTACATTCTCCTTATACACAATATTATATTAACACTCTACATTCTCATTATACACATATATTAACACTCTATATTCTCCTTATACACATATATTAACACTCTACATTCTCCTTATACACAATATTATATTAACACTCTACATTCTCTTTATACACATATATTAACACTGTACGTTCTCCTTATACACAATGATATTATATTAACACTGTACATTCTCTTTATACACATATATTAACACTGTACGTTCTCCTTATACACAATGATATTATATTAACACTGTACATTCTCCTTATACACATATATTAACACTCTACATTCTCCTTATACACATATTATATTAACACTACATTCTCCTTATACATGATATTATATTAACACTGTACATTCTCCTTATACACAATATTATATTAACACTGTACATTCGCCTTATACACATATATTATATTAACACTGTACATTCTCCTTATACACAATATTATATTAACACTGTACATTCTCCTTTTATACATATATTAACACTGTACATTCTCCTTATACACATATATTAACACTGTACATTCTCCTTATACACAATATTATATCAACAGTCTACATTCTCCTTATACACAATATTATATTAACACTGTACATTCTCCTTATACACATATATTAACACTCTACATTCTCCTTATACACATATATTAACACTCTACATTCTCCTTATACACAATAACATATTAACACGCTACATTCTCCTTATACACTATTATATTAACACTCTACATTCTCCTTATACACAATATTATATTAACACTCTACATTCTCCTTATACACAATATTATATCAACACTCTACATTCTCCTTATACACATATATTAACACTCTACATTCTCCTTATACACATATATTAACACTCTACATTCTCCTTATACACAATATTATATTAACACTCTACATTCTCCTTATACACATATATTAACACTCTACATTCTCCTTATACACATATATTAACACTCTACATTCTCCTTATACACAATATCATATTAACACGCTACATTCTCCTTATACTCTATTATATTAACACTCTACATTCTCCTTATACACAATATTATATTAACACTCTACATTCTCCTTATACACATATATTAACACTCTACATTCTCCTTATACACATATATTAACACTCTACATTCTCCTTATACACAATATTATATTAACACTCTACATTCTCCTTATACACATATATTAACACTCTACATTCTCCTTATACACATATATTAACACTCTACATTCTCCTTATACACAATATTATATTAACTCTCTACATTCTCCTTATACATAATATTATATTAACACTCTACATTCTCCTTATACACAATATTATATTAACACTCTACATTCTCCTTATACACATATATTAACACTCTACATTCTCCTTATACACAATGATATTATATTAACACTCTACATTCTCCTTATACACAATATTATATTAACACTCTACATTCTCCTTATACACATATATTAACACTGTACATTCTCCTTATACACAATGATATTATATTAACACTGTACATTCTCCTTATACACATATATTAACACTGTACGTTCTCCTTATACACAATGATATTATATTAACACTGTACATTCTCTTTATACACATATATTAACAATGTACATTCTCCTTATACACATATATTAACACTCTACATTCTCCTTATACACATATATTATATTAACACTCTACATTCTCCTTATACACATATATTAACACTGTACGTTCTCCTTATACACAATGATATTATATTAAAACACTGTACATTCTCCTTATACACATATATTAACACTGTACATTCTCCTTATACACAATATTATATTAACACTCTACATTCTCCTTATACACATATATTAACACTCTACATTCTCCTTATACACATATATTAACACTCTACAATCTCCTTATACACAATATTATATTAACACTGTACATTCTCCTTATACACAATATTATATTAACACTCTAATCCGCCTTATACACAATATAATATTAACACTGTACATTCTCCTTATACACATATATTAACACTCTACATTCTCCTTATACACATATATTAACACTCTACATTCTCCTTATACACAATATTATATTAACACTGTACATTCTCCTTATACACAATATTATATTAACACTCTACATTCTCCTTATACACAATATTATATTAACACTGTACATTCTCCTTATACACAATATTATATTAACACTCTACATTCTCCTTATACACAATATTATATTAACACTGTACATTCTCCTTATACACAATATTATATTAACACTCTACATTCTCCTTATACACAATATTATATTAACACTCTACATTCTCATTATACACATATATTAACACTCTATATTCTCCTTATACACATATATTAACACTCTACATTCTCCTTATACACAATATTATATTAACACTCTACATTCTCTTTATACACATATATTAACACTGTACGTTCTCCTTATACACAATGATATTATATTAACACTGTACATTCTCTTTATACACATATATTAACACTGTACGTTCTCCTTATACACAATGATATTATATTAACTCTGTACATTCTCCTTATACACATATATTAACACTCTACATTCTCCTTATACACATATTATATTAACACTACATTCTCCTTATACATGATATTATATTAACACTGTACATTCTCCTTATACACAATATTATATTAACACTGTACATTCGCCTTATACACATATATTATATTAACACTGTACATTCTCCTTATACACAATATTATATTAACACTGTACATTCTCCTTTTATACATATATTAACACTGTACATTCTCCTTATACACATATATTAACACTGTACATTCTCCTTATACACAATATTATATCAACACTCTACATTCTCCTTATACACAATATTATATTAACACTGTACATTCTCCTTATACACATATATTAACACTCTACATTCTCCTTATACACATATATTAACACTCTACATTCTCCTTATACACAATATCATATTAACACGCTACATTCTCCTTATACACTATTATATTAACACTCTACATTCTCCTTATACACAATAGTATATTAACACTCTACATTCTCCTTATACACAATATTATATCAACACTCTACATTCTCCTTATACACATATATTAACACTCTACATTCTCCTTATAATATTAACACTCTACATTCTCCTTATACACAATATTATATTAACACTCTACATTCTCCTTATACACATATATTAACACTCTACATTCTCCTTATACACATATATTAACACTCTACATTCTCCTTATACACAATATCATATTAACACGCTACATTCTCCTTATACTCTATTATATTAACACTCTACATTCTCCTTATACACAATATTATATTAACACTCTACATTCTCCTTATACACATATATTAACACTCTACATTCTCCTTATACACATATATTAACACTCTACATTCTCCTTATACACAATATTATATTAACACTCTACATTCTCCTTATACACATATATTAACACTCTACATTCTCCTTATACACATATATTAACACTCTACATTCTCCTTATACACAATATTATATTAACTCTCTACATTCTCCTTATACATAATATTATATTAACACTCTACATTCTCCTTATACACAATATTATATTAACACTCTACATTCTCCTTATACACATATATTAACACTCTACATTCTCCTTATACACAATGATATTATATTAACACTCTACATTCTCCTTATACACAATATTATATTAACACTCTACATTCTCCTTATACACATATATTAACACTGTACATTCTCCTTATACACAATGATATTATATTAACACTGTACATTCTCCTTATACACATATATTAACACTCTACATTCTCCTTATACACAATGATATTATATTAACACTCTACATTCTCCTTATACACAATATTATATTAACACTCTACATTCTCCTTATACACATATATTAACACTGTACATTCTCCTTATACACAATGATATTATATTAACACTGTACATTCTCCTTATACACATATATTAACACTGTACGTTCTCCTTATACACAATGATATTATATTAACACTGTACATTCTCTTTATACACATATATTAACAATGTACATTCTCCTTATACACATATATTAACACTCTACATTCTCCTTATACACATATATTATATTAACACTCTACATTCTCCTTATACACATATATTAACACTGTACGTTCTCCTTATACACAATGATATTATATTAAAACACTGTACATTCTCCTTATACACATATATTAACACTGTACATTCTCCTTATACACAATATTATATTAACACTCTACATTCTCCTTATACACATATATTAACACTCTACATTCTCCTTATACACATATATTAACACTCTACAATCTCCTTATACACAATATTATATTAACACTGTACATTCTCCTTATACACAATATTATATTAACACTCTAATCCGCCTTATACACAATATAATATTAACACTGTACATTCTCCTTATACACATATATTAACACTCTA
Source organism: Nerophis lumbriciformis (assembly GCF_033978685.3). NCBI lineage: Eukaryota > Metazoa > Chordata > Actinopteri > Syngnathiformes > Syngnathidae > Nerophis > Nerophis lumbriciformis. The sequence goes on along the minus strand of NC_084563.2, from coordinate 32,722,876 downwards.
CATTCTCCTTATACACATATATTAACACTCTACATTCTCCTTATACACAATATTATATTAACACTGTACATTCTCCTTATACACAATATTATATTAACACTCTACATTCTCCTTATACACAATATTATATTAACACTGTACATTCTCCTTATACACAATATTATATTAACACTCTACATTCTCCATATACACATACAATATATTAACACTGTACATTCTCCTTATACACAATATTATATTAACACTGTACATTCTCCTTATACACATATATTAACACTGTACATTCTCTTTATACACATATATTAACACTGTACATTCTCCTTTTACACATATATTAACACTCTACATTCTCCTTATACACAATATTATATTAACACTACATTCTCCTTATACACAATATTATATTAACACTGTACATTCTCCTTGTACACAATATTATATTAACACTGTACATTCTCCTTATACACATATATTAACACTGTACATTCTCCTTTTACACATATATTAACACTCTACATTCTCCTTATACACATATATTAACACTCTACATTCTCCTTATACACATATATTAACACTCTACAATCTCCTTATACACAATATTATATTAACACTGTACATTCTCCTTATACACAATATTATATTAACACTGTACATTCTCCTTATACACTATTATATTAACACTGTGCATTCTCTTTATACACAATATTATATTAACACTGTACATTCTCCTTATACACATTATATTAACACTCTACATTCTCCTTATACACATATATTAACACTGTGCATTCTCCTTATACACAATATTATATTAACACTGTGCATTCTCCTTATACACAATATTATATTAACACTGTGCATTCTCCTTATACACAATATTATATATATATTTGTTTTTTATTATATATTTTTCCCCAAAAAAAATCTGTCCTTTCCAGCCACTCTATTAAATGTTTGGGTAGAATTTTATTATACAAAACTAGTTTTCTTATAATCATGATCAGAACTGTTTATATATTTTATGGAGGAATGTAGTTAATCATAGAACTGGCACCCAATGTTATTGAAAAAGTTTTATTTTGAATCAATTCTGAATCAAATCGTTACCCTCCCAAGAATGGAACTAAGTCCATCAGTGCCCATAGATTCCCACAATAAACACGGTACAGTCGTGTCATGAAGGGAGAGTATGACACGATTCGGGTGTTGTTGAGTATTTTTGATGTAGTCTCAGCATGGACAGGTGGGGGCCCTGGGAGAGAGAGATACTCGGCAATTGGCTCCTTTTGGCCGTCTGCAAACCTCTGAGGAATTTTACCTGCCGGAGAAGAAATTACTTCTGCTTCTGCACGCAAACTCACATTTTCATACGCACACATTTGGAATATTATGCATAACATTCATTGTGAATGGAGCTCCCTCTAGAGGGAGGACACGTCAGTGCACCCCATAAGTCTTCTCAATATTCCTCTTGTCTATTTCTGGTCCCCATTTTATTACACCACATCAGCACATTTATTATGGAGCTATGCTAGGACAAAATGCTAGTTCAAGATCTTATAAATGTCAGGAATGCTTTGCTGTTTTATTTAAGGAGCCACAAGAAAAATGCTAGTCAAAGATCTTATATATGACAGGAGTGCTTTGCTGTTTGTTTATGGATCTTTCACAAAAATGCGAGTCAAAGATCTTATATATGACAGAAGTGCTTTGTTGTTTGTTTATGGATCTATAACAAAAATGCTAGTCAAAGATCTTATACACGACAGGAGTGCTTTGCTGTTTGTTTATGGATCTATGACTAAAATGCTAATCAAAGATCTTATATATGACAGGAGCTCTTTGCTGTCTTTCTATGGATCTATGACAAAAAAAGTTTGTCAAAGATCTTTTACATGAAAGGAGCACTTTGCTGTTTGTTAATGGATCTATGAGAAAAATGCTAGTCAAAGTTCTAATGTAAGACAAGAGCGCTTTGCTTTTTTTATGGATCTATGACAGAAATGCCAGTCAAAGATCTTATATATGACAAGAGCGCTTTGCTGTTTTTTTACGGATTTACGAGAAAATGCAAGTCAAAGATCTTATATATGACAGGAGCGTTTTGCTGTTTGTTTATGGATCTACAAGAAAAATGCTAGTCAAAGATCTAATATAAGACAATAGCTCTTTGCTGTCTTTCTATGGATCTATGACAAAAATGCTCGTCCAAGATCTTATATATGACAGGAGCGCTTTGCTGTTTGTTTATGGATCTATGACAAAAATGCTAGTCAAAAATCTTATATATGAAAGGAGCGCTTTGCTGATTTTTTTCATGGATCTACGAGAAAATGCAAGTCAAAGATCTTATATATGACAGGAGCGCTTTGCTGTTTTTTTATGAATCTACGAGAAAATGCAAGTCAAAGATCTTATATATGACAGGAGCACTTTGCTGTTTTTTATGGATCTTCAAGAAAAATGCTAGTCAAAGATCTACTGCAAGACAGGAGCTCTTTGATGTCTTTCAGTGGATTTATGACAACAAAAAGTTAGTCAAAGATCTTTTACATGAAAGGAGCACTTTGCTGTTTGTTTATGGATCTGAGAAAAATGCTAGTCAAAGATCTAATACAAGACAAGAGCGCTTTGCTGTTTGTTATGGATCTATAACAAAAAATGCTATTCAAAGATCTTATTAATGGCATGAGCGCTTTGCTGTTTGTTTATGGATCTATGCCAAAAATGCTAGTCAAAGATCTTATATATAACAGGAGTGCTTTGCTGTTTGTTCATGGATCTTTCACAAAAATGCTAGTCAAAGATCTAATACAAGACAAGAGCGTTTTGCTGTTTGTTTATGGATCTATGACAATAATGCTAGTCAAAGATCTTATATATGACAGGAGCGCTTTGCGGTTTGTTTATGGATCTATGACAATAATGCTAGTCAAATATCTTATATATGGCAGGAGTGCTATGCTGTTTGTTTATGGATTTAGGGAAAATGCTAGTCAAAGATCTTGTATTTGACAGGAGTGCTTTGCTGTTTGTTTATGGATCTATGAAAAAAATGCTAGTCAAAGATCTTATATACGACAGGAGTGTTTTGTTTATGGATCTATGACACGAATGTTAGTCAAACATCTTATATATGGCAGGAGTGCTTTACTGTTTGTTTATGAATCTATGACAAAAATGCTAGTCAAAGATCTTATATATGACAGGAGTGCTTTGCCGTTTTTTTATGGATCAATGACAAAAAATGCAAGTCAAAGATCTTATATATGACAGGAGTGCTTTACTGTTTGTTTATGGATCTATGACAAAAATGCTAGTCAAAGATGTTATACATGGCAGGAGTTCGTTGCTGTTTGTTTGTGGATTTAGGGGAAAATATGCTAGTCAAAGATCTTATATATGACAGGAGTGTTTTACTGTTTGTTTATGGATCTATGACAATAATGCTAGTCAAAGATCTTATATATGGCAGGAGTGCTTTACTGTTTGTTTATGGATCTATGACAAAAATGCTAGTCAAAGATCTTATATATGACAGGAGTGTTTTACTGTTTGTTTATGGATCTATGACAATAATGCTAGTCAAAGATCTTATATATGGCAGGAGTGCTTTACTGTTTGTTTATGGATCTATGACAAAAATGCTAGTCAAAGATCTTATATATGACAGGAGTGTTTTACTGTTTGTTTATGGATATATGCCAAGAATGCTAGTCAAAGATCTTATATATGGCAGGAGTGCTTTGCTGTTTGTTTATGGATCTATGACAAAAATGCTAATCACAGATCTTATATGTGACAGGAGTGTTTTACTGTTTGTTTATAGATTCACGCCAAGAATGCTAGTCAAAGATCTTATATTTGACAGGACTGCTTTGCTGTTTGTTTATGGATTTAGGGAAAATGCTAGTCAAAGATCTTATATTTGACAGGAGTGATTTGCTGTTTGTTTATGGATGTAGGGGGAAAAATGCTATTCAAAGATCTTATATACGACAGGAGTGTTTTACTGTTTGTTTATGGATCTATGACAAAAATGCTAGTCAAAGATCTTATATACGACAGGAGTGTTTTACTGTTTGTTTATGGATCTATTACAAAAATGCTAGTCAAAGATCTTATATACGACAGGAGTGCTTTGCTGTTTAAGGATGTAGGGAAAAATGCCAGTCAAAGATCTTATATTTGACAGGAGTGCTTTACTTTGTTTATGAATCCCCAAAACAAAACAAAAACAATATTCTCCTAACAACCAGCGTCCTCTGCAGTGGACATTTGTTTTTGATGAGTTCCGAATTTCAGGAAAACAAACATCTCAGCAATGCGAGACCCAAACGTCCACTGCAGAGGACGCCGTGGACAACAAGGGCGTCCTCCCACACAAAGACGTGTTAGTGTGTGCCCCTCCAAGTCCACTGGAGAGACTCCATCTTGCTGCCCTGTGCACTGACCCTGAGCGGATGAGCAGTCCGCCTGCACTAATGCCTCACTGTCGCCAAAAAACACGGAGAAGAACTTTGCTGCGGCCAGACGGCGGCGAGAACGGGGGGGGGGCTGACGGAGGATCCAGCAGGAAGACTAGGCAAGGTTAGCTTAGCAGGAAGCAATTACAACTCAAACTCATGCACAGTGTATTTTCAATGGGAGACAGGTCTGGACTACAGGCAGGCCAGTCTAGTACCTGCACTCTTTTACTATGAAGCCACGCTGTTGTAACACGTGGCTTGGCATCGTCTTGCTGAAATAAGCAGGGGCGTCCATGATAACGTTGCTTGGATGGCAAAAACATGTATGTACCTTTCAGCATTAATGGTGCCTTCACAGATGTGTAAGTTACCCATGTCTTGGGCTCTAATACACCCCCATACCATCACACATGCTGGCTTTTACACTTTGCGCCTAGAACACTGGTTCTTTTCCTCTTTGGTCCGGAGGACACGACGTCCACAGTTTCCCCAAAAAATTTGAAATGTGGACCCGTCAGACCACATCTTAAAAGAGGTGCGGCGGTTCTGGGTGTTGTTGATCTTTCGCTTTGCATAGTAGAGTTTTATATTGCATTTACAGATGTAGCGAAAAACTGTAGTTACTGACAAAAGTTTTCTGAAGTGTTCATGTGGTGATATCCTTTACACACTGATGTCGCTTTTTGATGCCTGAGGGATGGAAGGTCCGTAATATCATGGCTTACGTGCAGTGATTTCTCCAGATTCTCTGAACCTTTTGATGATATCACGGACCGTAGATGGTGAAATCTTTAAATTCCTTGCAATAGCTTGTTGAGAAATGTTGTTCTTAAACAATTTGCTCAGGCATTTGTTGACAAAGTGGTGACCCTCGCCCCATCCTTGTTTGTGAATGACTGAGCATTTCACGGAAGCTGCTTTTATACCCAACCATGGCACCCACCTGTTCCCAATTAGCCTGTTCACCTGTGACATGTTCCGAATAAGTGTTTGATGAGCATTCCTCAACTGTATCTGTCTTTTTTGCCACTTGTGCCAGCTTTTTTGAAACAAGTTGCAGGCATCAAATTCCAAATGAGCTAATATTTGCAAAAATAACCAAGTTTTCCAGTGTGGACATGAAATATCCTGTCTTTGCAGTCTATTCAATTGAATATAAGTTGAAAAGGATTTGAAAATCATTGTTCTCTGTTTTTATTAACCATTTACACATAGTTACAACTTCACTGGTTTGGGGTTTGTATTCCACCTACTATTTTAATATTTATTTATTCCTCTTAAGTTTAGTCACTTTTTTTTTTATTCATTGATTTTTCAATAAAATGCAATATTTATTTATTTCTCTTAAGTGTAGATACGTATATTTTTTTCTTTTTTATTAATTGCCTTTTATACAAAATGCAATAATTTATTTTAAGTTTAGTTACTCATATATATTTTCTTTTTTATTTATTTATTTTTAAACAAAATTTAATCATATTTGTTTCTCTTAAGTTTATTTATATATGTTTTGTATTCATTGATTTCTAAACAAAATGCAATCATATACATTACATTTATTTCTCCTAAGTTTAGATACTGGTGTTTTTCTTTTTTATTTAGTGATTTTTAAACAAAATACAAGCATATTTATTTATTTATTTATCTTAAGTTTAGACACTTATGTATTTTTTCTTTTTTTATTCATTGTCTTTTATACAAAATGCAATCATATTTATTTATCTTAAGTTTAGTTACTTATATATTTTTTTACTTATAGATTTTTAAACAAAATTTAATTATATTTGTTTCTCCTAAGTTTAGATAATTATATATTTGTTGTATTTATTGATTTTTAAACAAAATGCAATCATATATATTTATTTGTCCTTGGTTTAGATACTTATATATTTTTTACTCATTGATTTCTAAACAAAATGCAATCATATACATTATATTTATTTCTCCTAGGTTAGATACTGGTGTTTTTCTTTTTTATTTTGTGATTTTTAAACAAAATACAATCATATTTATTTATTTATCTTAAGTTTAGACACTTATATATTTGTTCTTTTTTATTCATTGTGTACTATACAAAATGCAATCACATTTATTTATTTATCTTAAGTTTAGTTGCTTATATATATATTTTTTTACTTATAGATTTTTAAACAAAATTTAATTATATTTGTTTCTCTTAAGTTTGGATAACTATATATTTTTTGTATTTATTTTTAAAATAAAATGCAATCATATATATTTATTTGTCCTCGGTTTAGATACTTATATATATTTATTACTCATTGATTTCTAAACAAAATGCAATCATATACATTATATTTATTTCTCCTCGGTTTAGATACTTGTTTTTCTTTTTTATTTAGTGATTTTTAAATAAAATACAATCATATTTTTTTATCTTATGTTTGGACACTTATATATTTTTCATTTTTTATTCATTGTCTTTTATACAAAATGCAATCATAATTATTTATTTATCTTATGTTTAGTTACTTATATATATATTTTTTTACTTATAGATTTTTAAACAAAATTTAATTATATTTGTTTCTCCTATGTTTAGATAATTATATATTTGTTGTATTAATTGATTTCTAAACAAAATGCAATCATATATATTTATTTGTCCTCGGTTTAGATACTTTTATATTTTTTTACTCATTGATTTCTAAACAAAATGCAATCATATGCATTTATTTGTCCTCAGTTTAGATACTTTTATATTTTTTTACTCATTGATTTTTAAACAAAATGCAATCATATATATTATATTTATTTCTCCTAGGTGTAGATACTGGTGTTTTCTTTTTTTATTTAGTGATTTTTAAACAAAATACAATCATATTTATTTATTTATCTTAAGTTTAGACACTCATATATTTTTTATTTTTTATTCATTGTCTTTTATACAAAATGCAACCATATTTATTTATTTATCTTAAGTTTAGTTACTTATACATATATTTTTTTTACTTATAAATTTTTAAACAAAATGTAATTATATTTGTTTCTCCTAAGTTTAGATAATTATATATTTGTTGTATTCATTCCTTTTTAAACAAAATGCAATCATATATATTTATTTGTCCTCGGTTTAGACACTTATATATTTTTTTACTCATTGATTTTAAACAAAATGCTATCATATACATTACATTTATTTCTCCAAGGTTTAGATACTTGTGTTTTTCTTTTTTATTTAGTGATTTTTAAACAAAATACAATCATATTTGTTTATTTATCTTAAGTTTAGACACTTACATATTTTTCTTTTTTATTCATTGACTTTTATACAAAATGCAATCAAATTTATTTATTTATCTTAAGTTTAGTTACTTATATATACATTTTTTTTTACTTATAGATTTTTAAACAAAATTTAATTATTTGTTTCTCCTAAGTTTAGATAATTATATATTTGTTGTATTCATTGATTTTTAAACAAAATGCAATCATATATATTTCTTTGTCCTCGGTTTGGATACTTGTGTTTTTTTATTTAGTGATTTTCAAACAAAATGCAATCATATTTATTTATTTATCTTAAGTTTAGTTACTTATATTTTTTTTACTTATAGATTTTTAAACAAAATTTAATTATATTTGTTTCTCTTAAGTTTAGATAATTATATATTTTTTGTATTCATTGATTTTTAAACAAAATGCAATCATATATATTTGTCCTCGGTTTAGATACTTCTATATTTTTTTACTCCTATATTTTTATACAAAATGCAATCATATACATTATATTTATTTCTCCTAGGTTTAGATACTTGTTTTTCTTTTTTATTTATATGGGTTGTACTTGTATAGCGCTTTTCTACCTTCAAGGTACTCAAAGCGCTTTGACACTACTTCCACATTTACCCATTCACACACACATTCACACACTGATGGAGGGAGCTGCCATGCAAGGCGCTAACCAGCACCCATCAGGAGCAAGGGTGAAGTGTCTTGCTCAGGACACAACGGACATGACGAGGTTGGTACTAGGTGGGGATTGAACCAGGGACCCTCGGGCCGCGCACGGCCATTCTTCCACTGCGCCACGCCAAAATGCAATCATATTTGTTTATTTATCCTAAGTTTAGACTTATATTTTTTTTTTCTATCAAGTCCATGTGTTTTTGTGATAGAGTGATTGGAGCACATACTTGTTGGTCACAAAAAATATTCATGAAGTTTGCTTCTTTTATTAATTTATTATGGGTCTACTGAAAATGTGAGCAAATGTGCTGGGTCAAAAGTATACATACAGCAATGTTAATATTTGCTTACATGTCCCTTGGCAAGTTTACCTGCAATAAGGCGCTTTTGGTAGCCATCCACAAGCTTCTGCTTGAATTTTTGACCTCTCCTCTTGACAAAATTGGTGCAGTTCAGCTAAATGTGTTGGTTTTCTGACATGGACTTGTTTCTTCAGCATTGTCCACAAGTCAGGACTTTGGGAAGGCCATTCTAAAACTTTCATTCTAGCCTGATTTTTTGTCGAGAATCCATCGGTCTTCCTAACGTTTTGTCAAGAATCTATTTGTTTTCCTTGTGTTTTTTCGAGAATCTATCCATTATTTACATTTTGTCAAGAATCTATGAATTTTTCCTTACGTTTTGTCAAGAATCCATCGGTTTTTCTAACATATTGTCGAGAATCTATTTGTTTTCCTTATGTTTTTTCGAGAATCTATGTTATTATTTACATTTTGTCAAGAATCTATTAATTTTTCCTTACGTTTTGTCAAGAATCTATCTGTTTTCCCTACGTTTTGTCGAGAATCTAATTTTTTCTTAATGTTTTGTTGAGAATCTATCTGTTTTCCTTAAGTTTTGTCGTGAATCCATCTGTTTTCCTAATGTTTTGTCGAGAATCTATCTGTCTTCCTTATGTTTTGTCAAGAATCTATCTGTTTTCATTACGTTTTGTTGAGAATCTCTTATTTCCTTATGTTTTGTCGAGAATCTATCTGTTTTTCTTACGTTTTGTTGAGAATCTCTGTTTTTCTTTGTTTTGTCAAGAATCTATTAATTTTTCCTTACGTTTTGTCAAGAATCTATCTGTTTTCCTAATATTTTGTCGAGAATCTATCTGTTTTCCTAACGTTTTGTCGAGAATCTATCTGTTTTCCTAACGTTTTGTCGAGAATCTATCTGTTTTCTTTACATTTTGTTGAGAATCCATCGGTTTTCCTTATGTTTTGTCGAGAATCCATCTGTTTTTCTAACGTTTTGTCGAGAATCTATTTGTTTTCCTTATGTTTTTTTCGAGAATCTATGTTATTCTTTACGTTTAGTCAACAATCTATTAAGTTTTCCTTACGTTTTGTCAAGAATCTATCTTTTTTCCCTACGTTTTGTCGAGAATCTATCTGTTTTCCTAATGTTTTGGGGAAGGCCATTCTAAAACCTTCATTCTAGCCTGATTTAGCCATTCCTTTACCACTTTTGACGTGTGTTTGGGGTCATTGTCCTATTGGAACACCCAACTGCGCCCAAAACCCAACCTCCGGGCTGATGATTTTAGGTTGTCCTGAAGAATTTGGAGGTAATCCTCCTTTTTCATTGTCCCCATTTACTCTCTGTAAAGCACCAGTTCCATTGGCAGCAAAACAGGCCCAGAGCATAATACTACCACCACCATGCTTGACGGTAGGCCTGGTGTTCCTGGGATTAAAGGCCTCACCTTTTCTCCTCCAAACATATTGCTGGTTATTGTGGCCAAACAGCTCCATTTTTGTTTCATCTGACCGCAGAACTTTCCTCCAGAAGGTCTTATCTTTACCATGTGATGTCAGATGAAAACAAAAATTTTGACCACGACTGTATATTTATTTGTCCTAATTTAGATACTTATATATTTTTTAATTTATTGATTTTTTTAAGCAAAATGCAATTATATACATTATATTATATTATATTAGAATACATACTAAACATGGTTTAGTATGTATATTAACGTTGCATAAGAGATTATAAACTGTGTCAAAAGTAACAAACGGAGCCTGCTTTTGCATGTTGTTCAATGGAGCAGTTCAAATACAAACAAATATCCTTTTTTTTTTTTTTTGTATGTATTTCCCAAACATATTATTGTCCTGGAAAACGCTGAATCCAAAACGTATGCCGTCGTTAAGCCATGATCAATAAATACTTATGATAGCGTTGCCGTCATGCATGGACATGAATAATATTTAAACACATACTATTATGATTCTTGCTAGTGTTTGCACCAAACGCACCTCCTACATATCTTCCCGTCTCCTGCCTGTTAGTGGTGCCTAAGTGCTGGGGATTGATGGTGTTAGCATGTGAGCTCTTTATGATGATGATAAATGTGTGTGCGAGGATGATGATGATGAATGGAGGCTTCGCTCTCCACACACACACACACACACACACACACACACACACACACACACACACACACACACACACACACACACACACACACACACACACACACACACTCGTAAATGCCTCCCTCTTTAGGACCACCCTTTCTAGATATATAAAGATTAGTATTGACAACATTAATAATATATACATACTATGCACATATAAAAAAGCTTGTTGTGAAAAATGAGTTGGAATTTCACAAGAAAAAGGTCACAATTTCACAAGAAAAACGTAGAATTTTAGCAGTATCATAATAAAAGTCGTAATTTTACTCAACACAAGTCACAATTTTACAAGAAAAAATTAACATTTGTGCTATATTATGATAAAGGTTGGAATTGTATTCGATAAAAGTCGCAATTTTACAAGAAAAGCTTAAAATGTTGGCAATTTTATGAAAAGAGTCGTAATGTAACTTGACAAAAGTCACAACTTTGCAAGAAAACTTTAAAATTTTGGCAATATTATAATAATAATCGGAATTTTAATTGGCAAAATGATGACAAAAGTCATAATTTTACTCAAAAAATGTCACCGTTTTACAAGAACAACAAAAAAATCTGCAATATTGTGATAAAAGTCAAAATTTTATATGACAAATGTCACCATTTTGCATTAAAAAGTAACAATTTTACATAAAAAATTAATAATTTTACGAGATAATATTGCAATATTACCGAAACAGAAAGAATATGAGAAATTGTTCCCAATTTTATAAGAAAAAAGTCGACCTTGTGAGAAAAAGACTGCTTTTAGTTCTTTTTTAAAATTTTCTTTTGTTTGTAATTGTTTTTTAATCTTCATTATTTACTTCAAGTTATTACAGTATGTCTCTATATACATATTTATTTATTTTTTAATTAATTTTGGGCAAAGGGGGCGCATTTCAATTTCCTACACACACTTGTTATTTCATATGTTGACCAGAGGGGGCGCACTTCAAATTTTTACACACACTTGTTATTTCATATGTGGACCAGAGGGGGCGCACTTCAAATTTTTACACACACCTGTTATTTCATATGTTGACCAGAGGGAGCGCACTTCAAATTTTTACACACACTTGTTGTTTCATATGTTGACCAGAGGGGGAGCACTTTTAAAACAGACTCACGGTCAATTTGAAAAATCCCTCCTTTTTTGGGACCACCCTCATTTTGATAGATTTCACCACCAGGGGTGCAAATGAGATCTCTATTTTTTGTTTTTCGTAATGTGCTTAAGGCCGATGACAAAGGAGTCAGGGACCACAGATGGTACCCTGTGACGCACTTTGGGCAACCCAGCTGTAGAAGCTAACAGTTAATGGCCACTATAGTCTTAGTAGCGTAGTGTATTTGTTCATCCTATGGTCACATATGGGACGCGGGTGGTCTTACGTCAGCACCGGAAGTCGTAAAATCAGCCGTTCACCTGGCGGGGTTTTTCCGGGGATGAATAGGGAAGTCCTTCTTTCGCTTGTTTTATCATATATTGCTGCCTTTGCACCTGTCAATGTTTACTTTTGTATGCACATTAAATCAACAAAAAAAATCCTGACTTTGGAGCAATGTTCACGGATGAAAATAACTTTAACTGGGAATATTTGTGGCATTCTTGAGGTTTCAGAGTAGACCAGTGGCTTCATGTAGTCACAACCGAGCATTGTGAGGCGATCCTTCACAGGCTTGTGTCCAGGTAGCGCCCTCTCCTTTGCTGTATTAAAGGTTCGCTCTGGCGTCTTTTTCAGTCTCATCACAGTTAAAGACTTGCTAGGGAACAAAGCCTCCCCCTCGCCGATTAAATCCTCAAAATGATTGTGCTGCAGGCTAACTACGTCAAACCCCGATGACATCTATTAAACAGACAAGAAGCAAGGAATTAAACAGAGACAGGATTCAATTTGGCTCATGAGGAGAGACGCCTGGGATGTACTCTTGTACAGTCTTCCACCACGCTCTGACGAAATGGTTGCACGCCTCCTCTTTTATTTGGACTTTCCCTGATTACATAGCAACAGCTGTTTCTAAGGGGACAGGGGGTCGTAAAAAGCTGTTGCACTCGGTCACAAAACAGTTCAAAGAAAAGATGCCTGGAGCTTGCGTCAGGTCTTGTAGATCTCGGGTCAAGACAAGATCTTCCTGTGGATCACAATAGATCAAAGAAACCGACACCTTCATGTCGCTTCCCATCGTACACAGTGGAGTTTTACAGGTCTTTTGGTAAGATCAAAGACAGCTTTTGTCTCCTCGCCGGGGAAGTTTTGTGATAACTTACATACAATTATTCTGACATTTATAGTCTTTGGTATGGCTCAGCCGGAGTTTCAACTCACGACCTAACAAATCTCAGGGTGGACACTCTAACCACAAGGCCACTGAGCAGTGTTGCAATTAGCCAAGTTTCCCGGAAGTATGGAGGATAAAACTCACGCAGACCCCACAAACACCAAAACAGGTACCAAAAGTCGGCTTACGTAACAGGCTCCATTCGAGTTGCGTACATTATTATTCCAACTGTCGATCACATCCGCCGGGTGTTGTTGATCATGGTGCAGGGTTGTTACGAAGGCTCCATTCGGGTTGCGTACATTATTATTTCAACTGTCGATCACATCCGCCGGGTGTTGTTGATCATGGTGCAGGATTGTTACGAAGGCTCCACTTGGGTTGCGTACATTATTATTCCAACTGTCGATCACATCCGACGGGTGTTGTTGATCATGGCGCAGGGTTTGCTACGAAGGCTCCATTCGGGTTGCGTACATTATTATTCCAACTGTCGATCACATCCGACGGGTGTTGTTGATCATGGCGCAGGGTTTGCTACGAAGGCTCCATTCGGGTTGCGTACATTATTATTCCAACTGTCGATCACATCCATTGGGTGTTGTTGATCATTTTCTGTTTGTCTGTGCCCCGCCGCAGGTCGAGACCTCGCCAGCACCACCCTGCCGGGCTACCCTCCTCACGTTCCGCCCACGGGACAGGGCAGCTACTCCGCCCCCTCTCTCACTGGCATGGTACCAGGTACTCGCAGCTATGGACCTCATAGTACTCACTGTGTGTGTGTTCAATATATTTATTTAGCGCTTCCTCTTTCTTGTCTGCCAACGCCGCGACTGACAACGCTCCCAGTGGGGTGTGTGTGTGTGTGTGTGTGTGTGTGTGTGTGTGTGTGTGTGTGTGTGTGTGTGTGTGTGTGTGTGTGTGTATCATTAGAAAGCAGCCACAGTAGCACAGCTGTCCCTCCTCAACATTAGTAATTTGTTTTTAATGAGAATCACCAGTGACCCACGACTAATTCATTCATTCCCCGCCACGCCGCCTTCTCGCACGCTTTTGTGTTTCAATCCTGCGGCCGCCGTCTTGGCTTCTCTGCCTTTTTTTTTTTCTTCCACCGGGTGTAAGTGGGAAGGCGGCGGAGAAATGCTCGGAAAGATTCGAAGAGAAAACCCGGGTGAACCGATAAATGAGCGAAGAAGAAGGAGCACCAAGTTGGTCGGATCGCGGGATTTAATTAATTGGTGGTTTGATTGGTGCTTATTTGTCGCCATCATGTGGACAACGTGTGTGACTCAGGCCAGTGATCATGCAGCGTACTTTCGAGGAACGACACACACAGCATTTACTCGTCCAAACAACCTTCCCTAGTCATGGCGCAGAAAAGAAAAAGCCAACCCGTACAAAAAGTCTACAAACATGGTCACAGGTAACACAACATGCTCACTGAACTTTGTGGATTTTATCTTTTCAGTAGAGAATTTAAAATGACACCCATTTAAATCCATTGCAATGCATGATGGGAAAAATGCAAAAAACTCTGTGTTTGCCGCATTTTAGCTTCTTGATATTTCTGACTTATTACAAGAACTTTAAGGAGGTCGTCACAAAGGGAAGTTGAACTTTCACATACTCTTAATGTCCAATTATAATAATTACTTATTATAAATCCATTATATTATTATAATATGTACAAATATACAGTCGTGGTCAAAAGTTTACATACACTTGTAAAGAACATCATGTCATGGCTGTCTTGAGTTTCCAATCATTTCTTATTTTTTTGTGATGTAGTGATTGGAGCACATACTTGTTGGTCACAAAAAACATTCATGAAGTTTGCTTCTTTTATGAATTTATTATGGGTCTATTGAAAATGTGAGCAAATGTGCTGGGTCAAAAGTATACATACAGCAACATACATGATCAATTTTGGTGATGTAGAAAAGTTCCAATCGAATCAAATTAACTTCATGTGAGTGATTATGATTGATGACCCCTGAGCCCATTAAAACAGGGCTCATGTGATGCAGTCATTAGACTCGGTTACAAACACGACAATGGGAAAGTCAAAGGAACTCAGCACAGATCTGGAAAAAAACTAATCATTGACTTGAACAAGTCAGGAAAGTCACTTGGAGCCATTTCAAAGCAGCTTTAGGTCCCAAGAGCAACTGTGCAGACAATTGTAAGTATAAAGTGCATGGCACAGTTTTGTCACTGCCACGATCAGGAAGAAAACAAGTTATCACCTGCTGCTGAGAGAAATTTGGTCAGGATGATCAAGATTCAAACCGAGAACCACCAAAAAGTAGGTCTGCCATGAATTAGAAGCTGTCAGTGTCCACAGTCCAGCGTGTTTTGCATCGCCGTGGACTGAGAGGCTACCATGCAAGAAGGAAGCCCTTGCTCCGGAAGCCACACCTTAAGGCTCGTCTAAAGTTATCTTTGTCACGTGGACAAAGATAAGACCTTCTGGAGGAAAATTGATGAAAAAGATTAAACAAAAATGGAGCTGTTTGGCCACAACACCCAACAATATGTTTGGAGGAGAAAAGGTGAGGCCTCTAATCCCAGGAACACCATTCCTACCGTCAAGCATGGTGGTGGTAGTATTATGCTCTGGGCCTGTTTTGCTGCCAATGGAACTGGTGCTTTACAGAGAGTAAATGGGGACAATGAAAAAGGAGGATTACCTCCAAATTCTTCAGGACAAGCTAAAATCATCAGCCCGGAGGTTGGGTCTTGGGCGCAGTTGGGTGTTCCAACAGGACAATGACCTCCAAACACACGTCAAAAGTGGTAAAGGAATGGCTAAATCAGGCTAGAATGAAGGTTTTAGAATGGCCTTTCCCAAAGTCCTGACTTAAACGTGTGGACAATGCTGAAGAAACAAGTGCATGTCAGAAAACCAACAAATTTAGCTGAACTGCACCAATTTTGTCAAGAGGAGTGGTCAACAATTTTGCAGGTAAACTTGCCAAGGGACATGTAAGCAAATATTAACATTGCTGTATGTATACTTTTGACCCAGCACATTTTCAGTAGACCCATAATAAATTCATAAAAGAAGCAAACTTCATGAATGTTTTTTGTGACCAACAAGTATGTGCTCCAATCACAAAAAAATAAGAGTTGTAGAAATGATTGGAAACTCAAGACAGCCATGACATTATGTTCTTTACAAGTGTATGTACACTTTTGACAATTGTAGCAGTGTAAGCTAGTGAGCCGCTAAAAATAGTTTATAATAACAGCTTAGAATAACAATATGGCTAATACGTGGTTAATATTCAGGTTACGACATGTAAACAGAGTATTTTTGGGGCTTTTCAGATGTTTTTAGAGGACATTATGGACGCAATTGTGTATTCACATTAGCTGCATTGTTAGCCACCTCATACTAACTGTATTTTACGACTTAGAATGCATGTAAAACATATGTGTTCTTGTCTTGCATAAGGTGTGTGAATTACAGAAAGTAACCCAAAATAGCACAGGACATTTTAGGTGGACCTTAAACCTAACAAGAAATGAAAATAAATAAGTTGAATTGATGTTTTAAAGATGTGTATTGACAACATTAATAATATATACATACTATGCAAATATAAAAAAGTTTGTTTTGAAAAATGAGTTGGAATTTCACAAGAAAAAGGTCACAATTTCACAAGTAAAACTGATCATTTTGGCAGTATTATAATAAAAGTCGTCATTTTACTCAACGCAAGTCAAAATTTTACAAGAAAAACTGAACATTTGTGCAATATTATGATAAAAGTTGGAATTGTACTCGATAAAAGTCGCAAATTTACAAGAAAAGCTTAAAATGTTGGCAATTTTATGAAAAGAGTCGTAATTTTACTCGACAAAACTCAACATTTTATAAGAACACTTTAAAATTTTGGCAATATTATAATAATAATCTGAATTTTAATTGGCAAAATGATGATGAAAGTCATCATTTTACTCAAAAAATGTCACTATTTTACAAGAACAACAAAAAAATCTGCAATATTGTGATAAAAGTCAGAATTGTATATGAAAAATGTCACCATTTTGCATTAAAAAGTAATAATTTTATGAGAAAATATTGCAATATTACAGAAACAGAAAAAATATGAGAAATTGTTCCCAATTTTATACAAAAAAAGTCGACACATTGTGAGAAAAAGACTGCTTATAGTTCTTTTTTTTCTTTTCTTTTGTTTGTAATTGGTTTTAAATCTTCATTATTTACTTCAAGTTATTACAGTATGTCTCTATATACATATACATATTTATTTTTATTTGTTTTATTAATTTTGGCCAAAGGGGGCGCATTTCAATTTCTTACACACACTTGTTATTTTATATGTTGACCAGAGGGGGGAGCACTTCAAATTTTTACACACACTTGTTATTTCATATGTTGACCAGAGGGGGGGAAGCACTTCAAATTTTTACACACACTTATTTCATATGTTGACCAGAGGGGGAGCACTTCAATTTCTTACACACACTTGTTATTTCATATGTTAACCAGAGAGGGAGCACTTCAAATTCTTACACACACTTATTTCATATGTTGACCAGAGGGGGAGCACTTTTAAAAGCGACATAGTCAATTTGAAAAATCCCTCCTTTTTGGGACCACCCTCATTTTGATAGATTTCACCACCAGGGGTGCAAATGAGATCTTTATTTTTTGTTTTTCGTAATGTGCTTAAGGCCGATGACAAAGGAGTCACGGACCACAGATGGCCCCTGTGCCGCACTTTGGGCAACCCAGCTGTAGAAGCTAACAGTTAATGGCCACTATAGTCTTAGTTAGTGTATTTGTTGATCCTATGGTCACATTTGGGACACGGGTGGTCTTACGTCAGCACCGGAAGTCGTAAAATCAGCCGTTCACTTGGCGAGTTTTTCCGGGGATGAATAGGGAAGTCCTTCTTTAGCTTGTTTCATCATATATTGCTGCCTTTGCACCTGTCAATGTTTACTTTGGTATGCACATTACATCAACAAAAAAGCCTGACTTTGGAGCAATGTTCACGGATTCCAGTATTTGGCTCTCTATTAGATTGGGACCATGATTTCAGTCCGAACTTGTTCACCGGTCCTCATATGGACTTTTCCTTCTTGATGTATCAAGAAGGGTAGTAAAACAAGAAAACACACACACACACACACACACACACACACACTCTCTCTCTCTCTCTCTCTCAGAGGACGTGTATGAACAGCACGTCTAAAGATGGCTAACCCTGTCGCCCTGTCCCCGTACGCTCACCCCATCCCGTCCTCAGGTTTGACAGCGTATTTGTGTGCACTGGCGCTATGTTTGCGCGCGCGTGTGTGTGTGTGTGTGTGCGGCGAGAGTGTGTGTTTGTTTTTGACAGAGTGCGACCTTGACACTCATGCGCTACACAAGGGAGACCCGCGAGCCTCGTCTCCCCTCTTTACCGCCCCCTCCCTTTGGTCTCCCAAACAAGCTGACATGTTGCCGTCACCACGGCGATGACAAGGGGAGGATGTTGGCGCCCGGGGATGCTATGGAGACCGCATCCCGACCCCACCTGACAGAGGCGGGCTCACACACACACACACACACACACACACACACACGTTAGTGGTTGCGGGAAGCAGAACTTTGCAAAGCAGGACGAGACAAACAAACTCCTCAACACTGAAAGTCTTGTCTGGAAAATCCCAGCCGAGATCATCTTTGCTCCAGGAAATCAGGGTGTTTTTTCACTGGAAAATCAAAGCATGCGGGGGTCATTTCCATATTTTTCATATCCAAAATCAATACAATATATACATTTTTTTAATCCTTATAGGGCTTCCTTCAAATTAGGTCCCGGGGACCCGGAAAGTTCTCATTTATAAAACTGTTCAAAATAATTCATATATTCTTTTTTCCCCCTCAACAGTCTTTCAATTAAAAGTAAAAAAAATAATTACGTTTATGCCCTTTTTTGTCAAAAAAACAACAACCCTGTTTTTTATGGTAAACACACAAAATATGCAATATTTTCCACAAAAAATATTTCAAAGTTATTTTTTGAGCAATGATGGTTAAAAAAAAAATCCAACTAAAATTATTGGGGATCCAAAAGGGTCCCTCCCACTCATTAAAGTGTTAAAAAATAAGACATACATTTTTTATTATATATATATATATATATTTTTTTTTTTTTTTTTTTTTTTTTTTTTACTTTCAACACGTAAGTCTCTAGATCAACTTCAGATATAGCCATCGATTATACGTTTTATTATTATTTTTAAGTTTTTTTTTTTTTTTACCCTTATAGACTTCCTTCAAGTTGGGACCCGGAAAGTTCTCATTTATAAAAATGTTCAAATAATTCATTTTTTCCCCCTCTTTCAATTAAAAGTAAAAAAAGGATTAAGTTTTTGCCCTTTTTGTCAAAAAATGGTAAACACAAAAAATATGCAATATTTTCCCCCCCAAAAATTTCTAAATTGAATATTTGGAGTCTTAAAGTAGGTCAATAATTCACAACAACATTTATTTTTTTGAGCAATAATGGTTAAAAAAAATCCAACTAAAATTCTTGGGGATCCAAAAGGGTCCCACTCATTAAAATGTTAGAAAATAATACATACATTTTTTATTATATATATATTTTTTTACTTTCAACACATAGGTCTCTAGATCAACTTCAGATATATCCGTCGATTATAAGTTTTATTGTTATTTTTACGTTTTTTTTTTACTTTTTTTTTACTCTTTTTTTTTTTAACGCTTATAGGGCTTCCCTCAAGTTTGGTCCCGGGGACCCGGAAAGTTCTCATTTATAAAACTGTTCAAAATAATTAATATATTCTTTTTTTACCCTCAACAGTCTTTCAATTAAAAGTAAAAAAATTATTACGTTTATGCCCTTTTTGTCAAAAAAACAACAACCCTGTTTTTTATGGTAAACACACAAAATATGCAATATTTTCCCCAAAAAATATTTCAAAGTTATTTTTTGAGCAATGATGGTTAAAAAAAAATCCAACTAAAATTATTGGGGATCCAAAAGGGTCCCACTCATTAAAGTGTTAAAAAATAAGACATACATTTTTTATTATATATATATATATATATATATATATATATATTTTTTTTTTTTTTTAAACTTTCAACACGTAAGTCTCTAGATCAACTTCAGATATAGCCATCGATTATAAGTTTTATTATTATTTTTAAGTTTTGTTTTTTTTAACCCTTATAGACTTCCTTCAAGTTGGGACCCGGAAAGTTCTCATTTATAAAAATTTTCAAAATAATTCATTTTTTCCCCCTCTTTCAATTAAAAGTAAAAAAAGGATTACGTTTTTGCCCTTTTTGTCAAAAAATGGTAAACACAAAAAATATGCAATATTTTCCCCCCAAAAAATTTCTAAATTGAATATTTGGAGTCTTAAAGTAGGTCAATAATTCACAACATTTATTTTTTTGAGCAATAATGGTTAAAAAAAATCCAACTAAAATTCTTGGGGATCCAAAAGGGTCCCACTCATTAAAATGTTAGAAAATAATACATACATTTTTTATTATATATATATTTTTTTACTTTCAACACATAGGTCTCTAGATCAACTTCAGATATATCCGTCGATTGTAAGTTTTATTGTTATTTTTAGTTTTTTTTTACTTTTTTTAACTTTTTTTTACTTTTTTTTTTTTAACGCTTATAGGGCTTCCCTCAAGTTTGGTCCCGGGGACCCGGAAAGTTCTCATTTATAAAACTGTTCAAAATAATTCATATATTCTTTTTTTACCCTCAACAGTCTTTCAATTAAAAGTAAAAAAATAATTACGTTTATGCCCTTTTTGTCAAAAAAACAACAACCCTGTTTTTTATGGTAAACACACAAAATATGCAATATTTTCCCCAAAAAATATTTCAAAGTTATTTTTTGAGCAATGATGGTTAAAAAAAAAATCCAACTAAAATTATTGGGGATCCAAAAGGGTCCCACTCATTAAAGTGTTAAAAAATAAGACATACATTTTTTATTATATATATTTTTTTTTTTTTTTTTTTTTTTAACTTTCAACACGTAAGTCTCTAGATCAACTTCAGATATAGCCATCGATTATAAGTTTTATTATTATTTTTAAGTTGTTTTTTTTTTTTTTTACCCTTATAGACTTCCTTCAAGTTGGGACCCGGAAAGTTCTCATTTATAAAAATGTTCAAAATAATTCATTTTTCCCCCCTCTTTCAATTAAAAGTAAAAAAAAGGATTACGTTTTTGCCCTTTTTGTCAAAAAATGGTAAACACACAAAATATGCAATATTTTCCCCCCAAAATATTTCTAAATTGAATATTTGGAGTCTTAAAGTAGGTCAATAATTCACAACATTTATTTTTTTGAGCACTCATTAAAATGTTAGAAAATAATACATACATTTTTTATTATATATATTTTTTTTTACTTTCAACACATAGGTCTCTAGATCAACTTCAGATATATCCGCCGATCATAAGTTGTATTATTATTTTTAGGTTTTTTTTACTCTTTTTTTTTAAACGCTTATAGGGCTTCCCTCAAGTTAGGTCCCGGGGACCCGGAAAGTTCTCATTTATAAAACTGTTCAAAATAAGTCATATATTCTTTTTTTACCCTCAACACTCTTTCAATTAAAAGTAAAAAAAATAATTACGTTTATGCCCTTTTTGTCAAAAAAACAACAACCCTGTTTTTTATGGTAAACACACAAAATATGCAATATTTTCCCCAAAAAATATTTCAAAGTTATTTTTTGAGCAATGATGGTTAAAAAAAAAATCCAACTAAAATTATTGGGGATCCAAAAAGGTCCCACTCATTAAAGTGTTAAAAAATAAGACATTCACTTTTTATTATATATATATATTTTTTTTTTAACTTTCAACACGTAAGTCTCTAGATCAACTTCAGATATAGCCATCGTTATAAGTTTTATTATTATTTTTAAGTTTTGTTTTTTTAACCCTTATAGACTTCCTTCAAGTTGGGTCCCGGAAAGTTCTCATTTATAAAAATGTTCAAAATAATTAATTTTTCCCCCTTCTTTCAATTAAAAGTAAAAAAAGGATTACGTTTTTGCCCTTTTTGTCAAAAAATGGTAAACACACAAAATATGCAATATTTTCCCCCCAAAAAATTTCTAAATTGAATATTGGGAGTCTTAAAGTAGGTCAATAATTCACAACATTTATTTTTTTGAGCAATAATGGTTAAAAAAAAATCCAACTAAAATTCTTGGGGATCCAAAAGGGTCCCACTCATTAAAATGTTAGAAAATAATACATAATTTTTTTATTATATATATATATTTTTTTACTTTCAACACATAGGTCTCTAGATCAACTTCAGATATATCTGTCGATTATAAGTTTTATTATTATTTTTAGGTTTTTTTATACTTTTTTTTTTTTAACGCTTATAGGGCTTCCCTCAAGTTAGGTCCCGGGGACCCGGAAAGTTCTCATTTATAAAACTGTTCAAAATAATTCATATATTCTTTTTTTACCCTCAATAGTCTTTCAATTAAAAGTAAAAAAAATAATTACGTTTATGCCCTTTTTGTCAAAAAAACAACAACCCTGTTTTTTATGGTAAACACACAAAATATGCAATATTTTCCCCAAAAAATATTTCAGTTATTTTTTGAGCAATGATGGTTAAAAAAAAATCCAACTAAAATTCTTGGGGATCCAAAAGGGTCCCTCCCACTCATTAAAGTGTTAAAAAATAATACATACATTTTTTATTATATATATATATATATATATATTTTTTTTTAACTTTCAACACATAAGTCTCTAGATCAACTTCAGATATATCCATCGATTATAAGTTTTATTATTATTTTTAAGTTTTTTTGTTTTTTTTAACCCTTATAGGCTCCCTTCAAGTAGGGACCCGGAAAGTTCTCATTTATAAAAATGTTCAGAATAATTCATTTTTCCCCCCTCTTTCAATTAAAAGTAAAAAAAAGGATTACGTTTGTGCCTTTTTTGTCAAAAAATGGTAAACACACAAAATATGCAATATTTTCCCCCCAAAATATTTCTAAATTGAATATTTGGAGTCTTAAAGTAGGTCAATAATTCACAACAACATTTATTTTTTTGAGCAATAATGGTTAAAAAAAATCCAACTAAAATTCTTGGGGATCCAAAAGGGTCCCACTCATTAAAATGCTAGAAAATAATACATACATTTTTTATTATATATATATTTTTTTACTTTCAACACATAGGTCTCTAGATCAACTTCAGATATATCCGTCGATTATAAGTTTTATTGTTATTTTTACGGTTTTTTTACTTTTTTTTTTACTCTTTTTTTTTTTTTTTTTTAACGCTTATAGGGCTTCCCTCAAGTTTGGTCCCGGGGACCCGGAAAGTTTTCATTTATAAAACTGTTCAAAATAATTCATATATTCTTTTTTTACCCTCAACAGTCTTTCAATTAAAAGTAAAAAAAATAATTACGTTTATGCCCTTTTTGTCAAAAAAACAACAACCCTGTTTTTTATGGTAAACACACAAAATATGCAATATTTTCCCCAAAAAATATTTCAAAGTTATTTTTTGAGCAATGATGGTTAAAAAAAAATCCAACTAAAATTATTGGGGATCCAAAAGGGTCCCACTCATTAAAGTGTTAAAAAATAAGACATACATTTTTTATTATATATATATATATTTTTAACTTTCAACACGTAAGTCTCTAGATCAACTTCATATATAGCCATCGATTATAAGTTTTATTACTATTTTTGAGTTTGTTTTTTTTTTAACCCTAATAGACTTCCTTCAAGTTGGGACCCGGAAAGTTCTCATTTATAAAAATGTTCAAAATAATTAATTTTTTCCCCCTCAACAGTCTTTCAATTAAAAGTAAAAAAAAGGATTACGTTTGTGCCCTTTTTGTCAAAAAATGGTAAACACACAAAATATGCAATATTTTCCCCTCAAAATATTTCTAAATTGAATATTTGGAGTCTTAAAGTAGGTCAATAATTCACAACAACATTTATTTTTTTGAGCAATAATGGTTAAAAAAAATCCAACTAAAATTCTTGGGGATCCAAACGGGTCCCACTCATTAAAATGATAGAAAATAATACATACATTTTTTATTATATTTTTTTTTTTTTTACTTTCAACACATAGGTCTCTAGATCAACTTCAGATATATCCGTCTATTATAAGTTTTATTATTATTTTTAGGTTTTTTTTACTTTTTTTTACTCTTTTTTTTTTTAACGCTTATAGGGCTTCCCTCAAGTTAGGTCCCGGGGACCCGGAAAGTTCTCATTTATAAAACTGTTCAAAATAAGTCATATATTCTTTTTTTACCCTCAACAGTCTTTCAATTAAAAGTAAAAAAAAAAATTACGTTTATGCCCTTTTTGTCAAAAAAACAACAACCCTGTTTTTTATGGTAAACACACAAAATATGCAATATTTTCCCCAAAAAATATTTCAAAGTTATTTTTTGAGCAATGATGGTTAAAAAAAAATCCAACTAAAATTATTGGGGATCCAAAAGGGTCCCACTCCTTAAAGTGTTAAAAAATAAGACATACATTTTTTCTTTTATATATATATATATATATATATATATATATATATATATATTTTTTTTTTTTTTTTTTTTTTTTTAAACTTTCAACACGTAAGTCTCTAGATCAACTTCAGATATATCCATCGATTATAAGTTTTATTATTATTTTTAAGTTTGTTTTCTTTAACCTTTATAGACTTCCTTCAAGTTGGGACCCGGAAAGTTCTCATTTATAAAAATGTTCAAAATAATTCATTTTTTCCCCCTCTTTCAATTAAAAGTAAAAAAAAGTATTACGTTTGTGCCCTTTTTGTCAAAAAATGGTAAACACACAAAATATGCAATATTTTCCCCCCAAAATATTTCTAAATTGAATATTTGGAGTCTTAAAGTAGGTCAATAATTCACAACAACATTTATTTTTTTGAGCAATAATGGTTAAAAAAAAATCCAACTAAAATTCTTGGGGATCCAAAAGGGTCCGACTCATTAAAATGCTAGAAAATAATACATACATTTTTTATTATATATATATTTTTTTACTTTCAACACGTACGCCTCTAGATCAACTTCAGATATATCCGTCGATTATAAGTTTTATTGTTATTTTTACGGTTTTTTTTTTTAATTTTTTATCCCTTATAGGGCTTCCTTCAAGTTAGGTCCCGTGGACCCGGAAAGTTCTCATTTTATAAAAATGTTCAAAATAAGTCATACATTATTTTTTTTACCCTCAACAGTCTTTCAATTAAAAGTAAAAAATAGTTACGTTTATGCCCTTTTTGTCCAAAAATGGTAAACACACAAAATATATTTTCCCCAAAAAATATTTCAAAGTGGAATATTTGGAGCCTTAAAGTAGGTCAATAATTCATAACAACATTGATTATTTTTTGAGCAATGATGGTTAAAAAAGAAAAAATCCCACTAAAGTTCTTGGGGATCTAAAATGGTCCCACTCATTAGAGTTAAAAAATAAGACATACGTTTCTTATTATATATATATTTTTTACTTTCAACACGTAAGTCTCCAGCTCAACTTCAGATATATCCATCGATTATAAGTTGTATTATTATTTTTCCGTTTGTTTGTTTTTTAACCCTTATAGGGCTTCCTTCAAGTTAGGTCCCGGGGACCCGGAAAGTTCTCATTTATAAAAATGTTCAAAACAATTCATATATTATTTTTTTCTCCTCAACAGTCTTTTAATTAAAAGTAAACAATAATATTACGTGTATGCCCTTTTTGTAAAAAAAAAACCCCAAAAAACCCAGTTTTTTATGGTAAACACACAAAATATGCAATATTTTCCCCAAAGTTATTTGGAGCCTTAAAGTAGGTCAATAATTCATAACACCATTAATTTTAATTCATTATTATTTCTTGAGCAATGATGGTTAAAATAAAAAATCCAACTAAAATTCTTAAGGATCCAAAAGGGTCCCACTCATCAAAGTGTTAAAAAATAAGACATACATTTTTTATTTTATTTTTTTTAACTCTTTCAACACGTAAGTCTCTAGATCAACTTCAGATACATCCTTCGATTATAAGTTGTATTATTATTTTTACGTTGTTTTTTTTTAACCTTTATAGGCTTCCTTCAAGTTGGGACGAGGAAAGTTTTCATTTATAAAAATGTTCAAAATAATTAATATATTATTTTTTCTCCCCTCAACAGTCTTTCAATTAAAAGTTAAAAAAAAGATTACATTTTTGCCCTTTTTGTCCAAAAATGGTAAACACACAAAATATGCAATATTTTCCCCAAAAAATATTTCAAAATGGAATATTTGGAGCCTTAAAGTAGGTCAATAATTCATAACAACAATTATTTTTTGAGCAATGATGGTTAAAAGAAAAAATTCAACGAAAATTATTGGGGATCCAAAAGGGTCCCACTCATTAAAATGTTAAAAAAATAAGACATACATTTTTTATTATATATATATATTTTTTTACTTTCAACACGTAAGTCTCTAGATCAACTTCAGATATATCCGTCGATTATAAGTTTTATTATTATTTTTATGTTTTTTTTTGTTTTTTTAATTTTAACCCTTATAGAGCTTCCTTCAAGTTAGGTCGCGGGGACACGGATAATTCTCAATTAAAAGTAAAAAATTATTACGTTTTTGACCTTTTTGTCAAACCCCCCCCCCCCCAAAAAAACCGCTGTTTTTCTATAGTAAACACACAAAATGTGCAATATTTTCTCCAAAGTTATTTGGAGCCTTATAGTAGGTCAATAATTCATGACACCATTCATTTTAATTCATTATTATTTTTTGAGCAACGATGGTTAAAAAAAAAAATTCAACTAAAATTCTTGGGGATCCAAAATGGCCCCAACTCATTAAAGTGTTAAAAAATAATACATACATTTTTTATTATATATATTATTTTTTTACTTTCAACACGTAGGTCTCTAGATCAACTTCAGATATATCCGTCGATTATAAGTTTTATTTTATTTTTACGTTTGTTTTGTCTTTTTTTACTTTTTTTTTTTTAACCCTTATAGGGCTTCCTTCAAGTTAGGTCCCAGGGACCCGGAAAGTTCTAATTTATAAAGATTTTCAAAATAAGTTATATATTCTTTTTTTCCCCTCAACAGTCTTTCAATTAAAAGTAAAAAAAAAAAAAAAATTACGTTTATGCCGTTTTTGTCAAAAAATGGTAAAAACACAAAATATGAAATATTTTCCACCCAAAATGGAGCCTTTGGAGCCTCAAAGTAGGTCAATAATTCATAACTCCATTGATTCATTGATATTCATTATTATTTTTTGAGCAATGATGGTTAAAAAATAAAAAATCCAACTAAAATTATTGGGGATCCAAAAGGGTCCCACTCATAAAATGTCAAAAAATAAGACACACATTTTTTATTATATATATATATATATATATATATATATATATATTTATTTTTTTATTTTATTTTATTTTTTTAAATTTTTATTTTTTTTTTTTACTTTCAACACGTAAGTCTCTAGATCAACTTAAGATATATCCGTATAAGTTTTATTATTATTTTTACGTTTGTTTTTTTAACCCTTATAGGGCTTTTTAACTCTTATATGGCTTCCTTCAAGTTAGGTCCCGAGGACCCGGAAAGTTCTCATTTATAAAAATGTTCACAGTAAAGTCATATATTCTTTTTTCCCCCTCAACAGTCTATCAATTAAATAGAAAAAAAAAATACTTTTATGCCCTTTTTGTCAAAAAATTTAAACACACAAAATATGCAATATTTTCCCCAAAAATATTTCAAAGTGGAATTTTTGGAGCCTTAAAGTAGGTCAATAATTCATAACATTTATTTTTTGAGCAATAATGGTTAAAAAAAAAAAAAATCCAACTAAAATTCTTGGGGATCCAAAAGGGTCCCACTCATTAGAGTGTTAAAAAATAAGACATACATTTTTTTAAATATATATATTTTTTTCACTTTCAACACAAAGGTCTCTAGATCAATTTCAGATATATCCGTCAATTATAAGTTTTATTATTATTTTTACGGGGGGTTTTTTGACCTTTTTTTTTTCAACCCTTATAGGGCTTCCTTCAAGTTAGGTCCTGGGGACCCAGAAAGTTCTCATTTATAAAAAATTTCAAAATAAGTCATATATTATTTTTTTACCCTCAACAGTCTTTCAATTAAAAGTTTAAAAAAAATTACATTTATGCCCTTTTTGACAAAAAATGGTAAACACACAAAATATGCAATATTTTCCCCAAAAAATATTTCCAAGTGGAATATTTGGAGCCTTAAAGTAGGTCAATAATTCATAACAAAATAAGTTTTATATTATTTTTTCCCCTCAACAGTCTTTCAATTAAAAGTAAAAAAATAATTACGTTTATGCCCTTTTTGTAAAAAAAAAACAACTAAAAACCTTGTTTTTTATAGTAAACACACAAAATATGCAATATTTTCCCCAAAAAATATTTCAGTTATTTTTTGAGCAATGATGTTTAAAAAAAAAAAATCCAACTACAATGCTTATTAAAGTGTTAAAAAATAAGACATACATTTTTTTTATTATATATATATATATTTTTACTTTCAACATTTAAGTCTCTAGATCAACTTCAGATATATCCGTCGATTATAAGTTTTATTATTATTTTTACGTTGTTTTTTTATTTTATTTTTTATTTTTTACCCTTATAGGGCTTCCTTCAAGTTAGGTCCCAGGGACCTGCAAAGTTCTCATTTATAAAACAAATTCTAAATAAGTCATATATATTGTTTTCCCCTCAACAATCTTTCAATTTAAAAAAACAACAAAAAAACGTTTAGGCCCTTTTTGCCAAAAAATGGTAAACACACAAAATATGTAATATTTTCTCCCAAAAAATGGAGCCTTTGGAGCCTTAAAGTAGGTCAATAATTCAAAACACCATTGAATCATTGATATTCATTATAATTTTTTGAGCAATGATGGTTAGAAAAAAATAAATACAAATAAAATTATTGGGGATCCAAAAGGGTCCCTCTCATTAAAGTGTTAAAAAATAAGACTATTATAAGTTTTATTATTATTTTTACTTCTTCTTTTTTACCCCTTATAGGGCTTCCTTCAAGTTAGGTCTCGGTGACCCGGAAAGTTCTCATTTATAAAAAATTTCAAAATAAGTCTTTTTTTTTTTTCTTTTTTTTTTTACCCTCAACAATCTTTCAATAAAAATAAAAAAATAAAATAAAGTTTATGCCCTTTTTTACCAAAAAATGCTAAACACACAAAATATGCTATATTTCACCCAAAAAATATTTCAAATTTGAATATTTGGAGCCTTAAAGTAGGTCAATAATTCATAACAACATTGATTTTAGTTCATTATTATTTTTTGAGCAATGATGGTTAAAAAAAAAAGCCCACTAAAATTATTGGGGATTCAAAAGGGTCCCACTCATTAAAGTGTTAAATAATAAAACATACCTTTTTGTATTACCGGTACTATTTTTTTTACTTTCAACACTTAAGTCTCGAGATTAACTTCAGATATATCCGTCAATTATACGTTTTTATTATTATTTTTACGTTGTTTTTTTGTTTGTTTATTTCATGCCCTTTTTTTAATCAAATACAACTCTTTTTTTTTTCAAATGGTAAACACACAAAATGTAAATATTTTTGGGAAGAAATATTGCCTAAGTTTGATAATTGATGTGAATGAATTTGAGCCTAAAATTATTGGGAATCCAAAAGTGTCTTGCTCATTAAAGTGTTCAAAAACAGGACACATGTTTTATTAATATAATATTAATATTATTTTTATTAATATTATTTTAAATAAAATTTAAATATCTTGATCAACTTCAGATCTATCTGTCGATTATAAGTTTTTATTATAATTTTAATGTTTTTTTTTTTGTTTATTTCATGTCCTTTTTTTTATCATATAAAACTTTATTTTCAATTGGCAAACACACAAAATAGGCAATATTTTTCCCCAAAAAATATTTCAGTGTAATATTTGATGTGAAGTAATTTTAGCCTAAAATTCTTGGGGATCCAAAAGAGTCCCACTCATTAAAGTGTTCAAAAATAAGACATACATGTTTTATTTTTATTATATTAATATTATTTTTACTTTCAACACGTAAGTCTCTTGATCAAGTACAGATAAATCCGCCAAGTTTTTTTTTTGTTTATTTAATGTAATTTTTTCCATCAAAGAAAGCTTTGTTTTTCAAATGGCAAACACACAAAATAGGCAATATTTCTCCCCCAAAAATATTTCAGAGTGTAATATTTGATGTCAAGTCATTTGAACCACTCATTAAAGTGTTAAAATATAAAAGAAAATGTCAACACATAAGTCAGATTCAGCCGTCAATTACAAGTTATTCGTTTTTTTTCCCTGTTTTTTTTTTGTCTGTTTATTTTATGCTTTTTACTTCCACAGTTTTCTAAAATCATTGAAAAAACAGTTCAACAACAGATTGGACAAATTCATGAATAAAAGAGGAATACTCCCAGACAACTGATATGTATACAGAGCTAAACTTTCAACATTGATGCCATTAATGGAAATAAGAGAGGATAGAGACAATAGATAGTAAACTGTGTGCAGCAGCAGTATTTATGGATCCAACAAAATTATTTGACACAATCAATCATAATATCTTAATTATTAAATTACAACCATATGGCATCAGAGGCCTGGTCTTAAACTGGATAAGAAGCGACTTAACCAACAGGAAGCAATACCTGAAGCTTGGTGAAAATATATCAACACAGCTATGGATATCTTTTGGTGTACCCCAGGGATCAATACTGGGACCAAAATTGTTCAATCTTCATATAAACGACATTTGTAAAGTTACAAAGGACTTAAAGTTAGTATTATTTGCAGACGACACGACTGTGTTTTGTTCAGGAGAAAACACACAGAAGACAATACAAATAAAAACGGAAGAAATTAACAAATTTAAAAGATGGTTTGACAAAAACAGACTCTGAATCTCAGTAAGACTAAAATAACGATATTTGGTAAAAGTAGAAGAAAAAGTCAAACACAAATACAAATAGACGGAGTATACATTGAAAGGGTAAAATAAAATAAAAAACGTGGGTGTAATAATAGATGATAAAATGAACTGGAAAAGTCATTAAAAAAAATATACAACAAAGTAGCAAGAAATATTTCAATAATGAATAAAGCAAAACATGTTCTAGACCAAAAATCACTTCATATTCTCTACTGCTCGCTAGTGTTACCATATCTGAGTTATTGTGCAGAAATATGGGGATATAACTACAAAAAAAACCACTTATTCACTAACTGTGTTACAAAAAAGATCAGTTATAATTAGAAATGTTCGATAATATGGGACTGCCGATATTATCGGCCGATAAATGCTTAAAAATGTAATATCGGAAATTATCGGTATCGGTTTCAAAAAGTAAAATGTATGACTTTTTAAAACGCCGCTGTGTACACGGACGTAGGGAGAAGTACAGAGCGCCAATAAACCTTAAAGGCACTGCCTTTGCCTGCCAGCCCAATCACATAATATCTACGGCTTTTCACACACACAAGTGAATGCCAATCATACTTGGTCAACAGCCATACAGGTCACACTGAGAGTGGCCTTATAAACAACTTTAACACTGTTACAAATATGCGCCACACTGTGAACCCACACCAAACAAGAATGACAAACACATTTCGGGAGAACACCCACACCGTAACACAACATAAACACCACAGAACAAATACCCAGAACCCCTTGCAGCACTAACTCTTCCAGGACGCTACAATATACACCCCCCGCTACCCCCAACCCCGCCCACCTCAACCTCCTCACGCTCTCTCAGGGAGAGCATGTCCCAAATTCCAAGCTGTTGTTTTGAGGCATGTTAAAAAAAATAATGCACTTTGTGACTTCAATAATAAATATGGCAGTGCCATGTTGGCATTTCTTTTCCATAACTTGAGTTGATTTATTTTTGGAAAACCTTGTTACATTGTTTAATGCATCCCAACAAAATTAGGCATAATAATGTGTTAATTCCACGACTGTATATATCGGTATCGGTTGATATCGGAATCGGTAATTAAGGATATCGGCAAAAAAGCCATTATCGGACATCTCTACTTTTTATTATAATTTTTTTGTAGAAAACACAAAAAAAAATTCATATTTTGTTTCAAAGTGGAATATTTGATGTAACATAATTGGAGCCTTGAATAAACAGGTCAATAATTAATAACACTGATTTTGATTCATTATTATTATTATTTGTGGGCAATGACAGTTATAAAGGGAAGAAAAACAAACATCCTGCATGGCAGTTTGTGTTATCAGAGTCAACATTGCCACCACATTGCAGTTTTGACTTCGTAAAACTGCCCGTTTTCCCACTTGTGCACTCCCCAGCTGCACTCCTTTAGTTTTTTCTGACTTTTATCACAATATTGCCAATTTTTTTGGTTGTTCTTGTAAAACAGTGATATTTTTAGGCATACTTGCCAACCCTCCCGAATTTTCCGGGAGACTCCCGAAATTCAGCGCCTCTCCCGAAAACCTCCCGGGACAAATATTCTCCCGAAAATCTCCCGATTTTCAGCCGGAGCTGGAGGCCATGCCCCCTCCAGCTCCATGCGGACCTGAGTGAGGACAGCCTTTTTTCACGACGGGAGGACAACAGGGTGACAAGAAATAAATCATCCAGACGAGAGATAAATTGTATTATTATGTTTATCTTACCTACAAATAAATATATTTATTAATTTAAAAAAATAAAAAAATAAAAAATAAATGTTTACTGTATTTTGCTAAAAACATCAAAATTAATTGTATTTTAATTTGTATTTTTTCTGACTCCTTATTACATCCAGTCATAGAATTTATACATTAAAATAAACATGTTTGAAATAATTAATTTTAAATGATCATAGTAATTCATTTAAAATGACCATATCTAATTATTAAAATAATTGCTTGTTTATCAACAACTTTAGCATTTTATTCATTACATTTTGAAGCTCTCAGAAGCCAAGTTATGTTATATTCCTTAATATTTATTTATGCAAGTTTGAAGTATCAATTATCTAAACACCGTTTTGTTTGCATATTTTCAGGATGTGTATATATATATATGTATATATATATATATATATATATATATATACACACACACACAGGTAAAAGCCAGTAAATTAGAATATTTTGAAAAACTTGATTTATTTCAGTAATTGCATTCAAAAGGTGTAACTTGTACATTATATTTATTCATTGCACACAGACTGATGCATTCAAATGTTTATTTCATTTAATTTTGATGATTTGAAGTGGCAACAAATGAAAATCCAAAATTCCGTGTGTCGCAAAATTTGAATATTACTTAAGGCTAATACAAAAAAGGGATTTTTAGAAATGTTGGCCAACTGAAAAGTATGAAAATGAAAAATATGAGCATGTACAATACTCAATACTTGGTTGGAGCTCCTTTTGCCTCAATTACTGCGTTAATGCGGCGTGGCATGGAGTCGATGAGTTTCTGGCACTGCTCAGGTGTTATGAGAGCCCAGGTTGCTCTGATAGTGGCCTTCAACTCTTCTGCGTTTTTGGGTCTGGCATTCTGCATCTTCCTTTTCACAATACCCCACAGATTTTCTATGGAGCTAAGGTCAGGGGAGTTGGCGGGCCAATTTAGAACAGAAATACCATGGTCCGTAAACCAGGCACGGGTAGATTTTGCGCTGTGTGCAGGCGCCAAGTCCTGTTGGAACTTGAAATCTGCATCTCCATAGAGCAGGTCAGCAGCAGGAAGCATGAAGTGCTCTAAAACTTGCTGGTAGACGGCTGCGTTGACCCTGGATCTCAGGAAACAGAGTGGACCGACACCAGCAGATGACATGGCACCCCAAACCATCACCCAACCATGCAAATTTTGCATTTCCTTTGGAAATCGAGGTCCCAGAGTCTGGAGGAAGACAGGAGAGGCACAGGATCCACGTTGCCTGAAGTCTAGTGTAAAGTTTCCACCATCAGTGATGGTTTGGGGTGCCATGTTATCTGCTGGTGTCGGTCCACTCTGTTTCCTGAGATCCAGGGTCAACGCAGCCGTCTACCAGCAAGTTTTAGAGCACTTCATGCTTCCTGCTGCTGACCTGCTCTATGGAGATGGAGATTTCAAGTTCCAACAGGACTTGGCGCCTGCACACAGCGCAAAATCTACCCGTGCCTGGTTTACGGACCATGGGATTTCTGTTCTAAATTGGCCCGCCAACTCCCCTGACCTTAGCTTCATAGAAAATCTGTGGGGTATTGTGAAAAGGAAGATGCAGAATGCCAGACCCAAAAACGCAGAAGAGTTGAAGGCCACTATCAGAGCAACCTGGGCTCTCATAACACCTGAGCAGTGCCAGAAACTCATCGACTCCATGCCACGCCGCATTAATGCAGTAATTGAGGCAAAAGGAGCTCCAACCAAGTATTGAGTATTGTACATGCTCATATTTTTCATTTTCATACTTTTCAGTTGGCCAACATTTCTAAAAATCCCTTTTTTGTATTAGCCTTAAGTAATATTCTAATTTTGTGACACACGGAATTTTGGATTTTCATTTGTTGCCACTTCAAATCATCAAAATTAAATGAAATAAACATTTGAATGCATCAGTCTGTGTGCAATGAATAAATATAATGTACAAGTTACACCTTTTGAATGCAATTACTGAAATAAATCAAGTTTTTCAAAATATTCTAATTTACTGGCTTTTACCTGTGTGTATATATATATATATATATATATGTATGTATGTATGTATGTATGTATGTATGTGTATGGAATGCTTGACTTGGTGAATTCTAGCTGTCAATATATTCCTCCCCTCTTAACCACGCCCCCCACCCCCCCACCTCCCAAAATCGGAGTTCTCAAGGTTGGCAAGTATGTCTTTAGGAGTAAAATGATTGTCATTATTTTGCCAAGTAAAATTCAGATTATTGTCACTTTAAAAAAAGTAAATAAATACATTTTGTAGAAAGTGCGTTGAAAAATGAGTCGCGGCCCATCCTCCCGCGCTAAGTGATGCTCCTGTAAGTCCACCCTGTCTAATATTACACCTTCATTAAGTCTCTCCGGCTGCAGCAGGGGGCTGACACTCCGAGGGGGAGGGGGTGTTGGGGAGCACTGAGGCAGAACCGACAGAACCAGGGATGGAGGGGGGGGGCAAGGGGGGTCTGTGACTGTCAGCCATGGGGAGAGGGATCCCCCCCGGGAGCAGCTGAGGGTTCAGGAGAGAAGAAAGAAAAGAGCAAGTCAGCAGGAGGAAAGAGGAGAAGAGATGGAGGAAGAATGTTGTCTTGATGTGACGGCTCGCCGTGGGGAGGGGGAGGGGGGGCAAGGAGAGAAAAGCGAGAAAACGCCAGACGGCAGGAAGTAAAGGAGGGAGGAAAAGTCCACCCTCGTGCGTTCAATGTGGGGCTCACACAGCAAAAACCAGGCAAAAGTGGGTCTATAAGATCAGGGCTGGACCTCCTGGGTCCTAAAACCTGTCACTACCCACAAGATAGTTGTTAATTTCTTGTATTTTACACTACTTCCTGTCCAGCGCTCTTATTTTGCCTTCCACATCCTGTTTGCCTCCATTTGCCACCACTTGGCGCCGTCACCTGTACCTGATTGGCGGTCCGGATGTTTTGCTTTGTGCCTCAATGTTACGCCCGTTTTCCCACTTGTGCACTCCCCAGCTGCACTCCTTTGTTTTTTCTGACTTTTATCACAATATTGCAAAATAGTTAAGTTAAAGTACCAATGATCGTCACACACACACTCCGTGTGGTGAAATTTGTCCTCTGCATTTGACCCAATCACCCTTGATCACCCCCTGGGAGGTGAGGGGAGCAGTGAGCAGCAGCGGTGGCCACGCCCGGGAATAATTTTTAATGATTTAACCCCCAATTCCAACCCTTTTTCAACCCCAAGCAGGGAGGTAATGGCTCCCATTTTTATAGTCTTTGGTATGACTCGGCCGGGATTTTGAACTCACAACCTACCGATCTCAGGGCGGACACTCTAACCACTAGGCCACTGAGTAGCTGATTGGCGGTCCGGATGTTTTGCTTTGTGCCTCAATGTTGTGCCTTCGTAACGCCCACTTGTGCACTCCCCAGCTGCACTCCTTTGTTTTTTCCTGACTTTTATCACAATATTGCCCTTTTTTTTTTTTGTTTGTTTCTGTAAAATAGTGAAGTTAAAGTACCAATGATTGTCACACACACACACTAGGTGTGGCGAAATTATTCCCTGCATTTGACCCAATCACCCTTGATCACCCCCTGGGAAGTGAGGGGGGCAGTGAGCAGCAGCAGTGGCCGCGCCCGGGAATAATTTTTGGATGATATAACCCCCAAATCCAAGCCTTGATGCTGAGTGCCAAGCAGGGAGGTAATGGCTCCCATTTTTATAGTCTTTGGTATGACTCGGCCGGGGTTTGAACTCACGACCTACCCATCTCAGGGCGGACACTCTAACCACTAGGCCACTGAACATCAAACATCCTGTTTGCCGCCATTTGCCACCACGTGGCGCCGTCACCTGTACCTGATTGGCGGTCCGGATGTTTTGCTTTGTGCCTCAATGTTGTGCCTTCATAACGCCCACTTGTGCACTCCCCAGCTGCACTCCTTTGTTTTTTCCTGACTTTCATCACAATATTGCCCTTTTTTTTTGGTTGTTTCTGTAATATAGTTAAGTTAAAGTACCAATGATTGTCACACACACACTAGGTGTGGCAAAATTATTCTCTGCATTTGACCCAATCACCCTTGATCACCCCCTGGGAGGTGAGGGGAGCAGTGAGCAGCAGCAGTGGCCACGCCCGGGAATAATTTTTGGATGATTTAACCCCCAATTCTAAGCCTTGATGCTGAGTGCCAAGCAGGGAGGTAATGGCTCCCATTTTTATAGTCTTTGGTATGACTCGGCCGGGGTTTGAACTCACGACCTACCCATCTCAGGGCGTAGACTCTAACCACTAGGCCACTGAGTAGCTGATTAGCGGTCCGTCCGGTTGTTTTGCTTTGTGCCTCAATGTTGTGCCTTCGTCACGCCCGTTTTCCCACTGGTGCACTCCCCAGCCGCACTCGTTTTTTCTGACGTTTATCACAATATTGCCTTTTTTTGGGTTTTTTTCCGTATAATAGTTAAGTTAAAGTACCAATGATAGTCACACACACACTCCGTGTGGTGAAATTTGTCCTCTGCATTTGACCCATCACCCTTGATCACCCCCTGGGAGGTGAGGGGAGCAGTGAGCAGCAGCGGTGGCCACGCCCGGGAATAATTTTTAATGATTTAACCCCCAATTCCAAGCCTTGATGCTGAGTGCCAAGCAGGGAGGTAATGGCTCCCATTTTTATAGTCTTTGGTATGACTCGGCCGGGGTTTGAACTCACGACCTACCCATCTCAGGGCGGACACTCTAACCACTAGGCCACTGAGCAGCTGATTGGCGGTCCGGATGTTTTGCTTTGTGCCTCAATGTTGTGCCTTCATAACGCCCACTTGTGCACTCCCCAGCTGCACTCCTTTGTTTTTTCCTGACTTTTATCACAATATTGCCCTTTTTTTTTTTGGTTGTTTCTGTAAAATAGTGAAGTTAAAGTACCAATGATTGTCACACACACATACTAGGTGTGGCGAAATTATTCCCTGCATTTGACCCATCACCCTTGATCACCCCCTGGGAGGTGAGGGGAGGAGTGAGCAGCAGCAGTGGCCGCGCCCGGGAATAATTTTTAATGATTTAACCCCCAATTCCAAGCCTTGATGCTGAGTGCCAAGCAGGGAGGTAATGGCTCCCATTTTTTATAGTCTTTGGTATGACTCGGCCGGGGTTTGAACTCACAACCTACCCATCTCAGGGCGGACACTCTAACCACTAGGCCACTGAACATCAAACATCCTGTTTGCCGCCATTTGCCACCACTTGGCGCCGTCACCTGTACCTGATTGGCGGTCCGGATGTTTTGCTTTGTGCCTCAATGTTGTGCCTTCGTAACGCCCACTTGTGCACTCCCCAGCTGCACTCTTTTGTTTTTTTTCTGACTTTTATCACAATA